>NC_047103.1:112969063-113174063 GCF_902500255.1 Thalassophryne amazonica | reverse complement strand
TGAATACTGATAGAATAACTCCATTAATGTAAATTCTGTCATTTGTACACAGTTAAAATATAACATATATCTTCTAATGTTGAATAATGCACTAATTCTGAAGTTTTGTAACAAACACAGACAGATCACAAAGGATTCTGGGTAAAATGTGCCTCTGCTAACACTGATTGGTTGACTTATTCATTATGTAAACCAACACGTTAATGTGAGGTGTGTCGTGTGTTGGTGTTGACAGACAAATGTACTTTTGTAAAATATTCCATTTTTTTTTATTTGTAAAAAAAAGGCATTTTCAAAAAAAAAAAAGCCAAGTTGTAATTAGATAACCGTCTGATATAACCGGTGTCAAAAATAAATAGAACACTGCAATGATCTACTGGTGCCAAACGTTCAGTACTTAAGCTGGGTTTACACTGTGCAAGTTTTGGCCCTTTTTCATCTGATTTTTCATTTGTGCAAGAATTTTGTGGATCGCACCGAGTTTCAGGTTAATTGTGCGTCCTGCATCGTTTAGTATACTCGTATATGAAGTAACGAGCTGCGTTTAACATCTCACGACCACCTCCTGATCGGCGATCATATGCTCAGATGAAAATCAAACCTTTTTGATATTCTGGTTGGCCGTCGTGAGGGTATCCCACTGCTGAAGTGCTACAAGCGTCCAACCTCTCGCACTGTGCCTGTGCAAACACCACAGACCTGTCTTTTTTCTTTTTTTTTTTACTTTGATGTCTCCCATCGAGAGTTTTTGTAAAAAAAAAATAAATAAATAAGAAATGTAAATTAAATTTGAAAAAAAAAGCTTCTGTTTACATTTTACTTCTGGAAACACAAGTCCGACGTGTGGTTTTTGAATGTACAATGTGTGTGAGAACATAAATCGGACGCTCTGAACTTTTACACCATGTGGTTCTGTAGTACAGTTTTATGGAGCTAAATCCAGGCCAAAAGTTTTGTAATTTGAAAACAAAAAAAGATTGAAAAAAAATTTTGAAACTGAAAATTCAGTGTTTGTTCTTGAATTTTATAATAATTTAAAAAGTATTATTAAAATAAAAATAAGTGTAAGATATATATTTTTCAGTTTAAATATATTTTTGATTCAGCTCTGTAATTATTTTGATCAAATACTTTATTTTCATTCATATTTCTTTTTTCACCTTCAGATCTTTTTTTCACTTTCAGATTTTTTTTAGCCCCATTCTGGCATAGCAGGGCGTGGCTTCAGTTGAGAGGGGCGTGGAATTGTGACTGACAGGAGAGCAATCAGTCCTCACTTGATGTTGCTTTCAGGAAATGTGGGTACTTTGTAGATAATGACTCTGCTCCTGTCTCCATTATGGATTACTACATGGCTGGCGCGTGAAAGAAAATAGAGAGAATGAAAGCTTATTACGAGGCTTTAAACCCTCGAGATAAAGCAGTTTATTGTGACAGATGTGTAGCAGTTGGTTCAGTGGACCCGTATGTTGTACCGGATAGTGAGTTTAATGACCATGTAACAAAGTGGCCGGCAGTTTCACAGCGTAAACTTAATATGACCAGAACCAAGCAGACCGCACGTAAAGCCAAAGCCGGAAGAATGCTCTGGCTACCGGCGGTGTGAAGAAGCCTCGCCCTTACAGGCCCGGCACTGAGGTGCTGAGAGAGATCCAACGCTACCAGAAATCCACTGAGCTGCTGATCCACAAGCTGCCGACCAGGTCAGCCTCGCTGCATCACAGCGGAGCTCTGAAAGCAGAGGTCGGTCTTGAAGTCCTGAGCGATTTCTCTCACCAGGTGCTGGAAGGGCAGCTTGTGGATCAGCAGCTCGATGGATTTCTGGTTGCGGCGGGTCTCTCTCAGCACCACAGTGCCGGGCCTGTAACGATGAGGCTTCTTCACACCGTCGTAGCCGGAGCACTCTTCTGGGCAGCTTTGGCTTTGGATTTACGATGGTCTGCTTGGTTCTGTGTGTGTCACTTAGAAAGCCCGTAACACACTGCTGCTTGATGCACAATAACTGCTGGCAGCCTGTAAAATGAGCGACCTGCCTCATTTCCATGCGGTGATGCTGCGCTGCATTCACGGTCTTGTGTGGATTTGGGACACATCGTTTTTTAGGTACAGGTGTTAAACTTTACAATCTTGCATATTTTCCCATTTTAAACATCAAAAATGACCAAGAGTGGTCTAGAATTACTTGTAATAGACATCTTTGTCCTTAACATCACTTTATTTACAGGTATCAAGACAATACAGTGGAGAGAAAGTGTTAAGTCATTATCTATCAAAGTACCCATGTTTCCTGAAAGCAACATCATGTGAGGACTGATTGCTCTCCTGTCACACACAATTCCATGCCCCTCTCAATTGACGCCACGCCCTCCCACGCCAGAATGGGGCTAAAAGTTTGAAACTGATAAAATAAGATCTGAAAGTGAATAAAAGATCTGAAGGTGAAAAAAGAAATATGAATGAAAATAAATTATTTGATCAAAATAATTACAGAGCTGAATCAAAATTTATTTAAACTGAAAAATATATATCTTACACTTATTTTTATTTTGATAATACTTTTTAAATGATTATAAAATTCAAGAACAAACATTGAATTTTCAGTTTCAAAATTTATTTTTTCAATCTTTTTTTATTTTCAGATTACAAAACTTTTGGCCTGGATTTAGCTCCATACAGTTTGAGCTGGAACCGAGTACAGTGATTGAAAATATTACCCTATTAGATTACCTTATTCTACCCATAATGCACTTGGCACAGCATGTCCACACTAAAACCTTAAAAATTTGTGCATTACTTTAAACTGAAACATATATCTGGTATTTTCACTTTATAAAACTTCAGACGTGACGTTAATTTAAATAACTTATCCTAAATTAGTTTGGTTAAAATTTGAACCATAAGTTAAAAATGTATGCCTCTGAATGACATGGGTGATATTGCGCACATATGAGTGTGGAGTTAAAAAAAAAAAAAAAAAAAAATTGTGACTAGTTCTCGTTTGATTGCAGAGGACAGTGGTTTCTTCTAGAAGCAGCTTTTCTCTCTTTGCGGAGGGTAGAACTGCACATCTGCTACGAAATATTTAACAGTTACGTGCTCAACTGATTTTAAATTTTATAAATGTTTGTAGCTGTTCAACTTTGTTTACCACATTAATGGTCTAAAAATGATCGGACAAAATTTTAATGTAAGATAATTAGTCCGATAATGGTTTTTAAAGTTAGCTAAAAAGATAATCCAATAATGAAAACATTATCTTCAATAATTATCGGATTATCGGAACTGTGCCCACCACTGGCAGTAGTGGAACAAACTGAACAAACAGACTGAAAATAAATAAAGATCATCTATAACAAGAACTTAACAAGAACCAAATCTGAATGAAGAAACAAAAGCAGAAAACGACTGTGGAACTCAGAAGTGAATCCAGTGCAAATACAGGGGACAAACCAAATAAGCCTAGAGACAAATGAGGATGCAACTGACACAGAGACCCTGACTACGTTTACATGCAGCCAATAACCCTTTCATAACCCTTTCATAACCGGAATATTAGCAATAACCCGGTTGCGCACAGCCATGTAAACACCCGCAAAAACCCGAATATGCTCATATTCCGGTTTTTAAAAACCCGAATAAGACCCCTGGGTTCCTCCTTTTCTAACCCGAATATCAGGTCATATAAACGCGCATCGGGATATCCCCAAAGAAAGGAACATTATTTTGTGTTCTGCGCATGTCCTATCCGCAAGGAATCTTGGTCTTTTGAGTACGGCAACTACTTGTGTGCGGCACGCGCAGCTCACTGGACATCACAGAAACAGAGATAAACAGCGCATTGTGTTCTGCATCCTTATCAGGCGGGCCGGTCGCGGCACCAGTCGGCATATCACCGCGATTGCTCTGCCTCCTCTGCGCTTACCGTCTGCGGGCTCAGTAAACTCACACCGTCCACCTGTCTTCTGTGCGTAGCTGCGCCAAATCTGGCAACAGGTCCAGAGACGACGCTCGCTGTTTTGATGCAGAGGCAGCCCTCAGGAGAGAAATGAGAAAATGTTAATGCCTGTTTGAGAAAAGTGTGTAGTGAGGGGTTTTACACGAAGCAGGATTACACGAAGCAGGATCTGCACGAATGCCAGACCAAATCAAGCACCAGTGGACGACGTGCGTCACTGTTTAGATGGGGATATTCCAAATGATACCAATGACCATGTGTACAGGAGTAACTCTGTCTGCTTAAGCATTTAAACGGGTTAATCAATCAATCACTTTTATTTCAATCAATTTTATTTATATAGTGCCAAATCACAACAAACAGTTGCCCCAAGGTGTCTTATATTGTAAGGCAAGGCCATACAATAATTACGTAAAAACCCCAACGGTCAAAACGACCCCCTGTGAGCAAGCACTTGGCAACAGTGGGAAGGGAAAACTCCCTTTTAACAGGAAGAAACCTCCAGCAGAACCAGGCTCAGGGAGGGGCAGTCTTCTGCTGGGACTGGTTGGGGCTGAGGGAGAGAACCAGGAAAAAGACATGCTGTGGAGGGGAGCAGAGATCAATCACTAATGATTAAATGCAGAGTGGTGCATACAGAGCAAAAAGAGAAAGAAACACTCAGTGCATCATGGGAACCCCCCAGCAGTCTAAGTCTATAGCAGCATAACTAAGGGATGGTTCAGGGTCACCTGATCCAGCCCTAACTATAAGCTTTAGCAAAAAGGAAAGTTTTAAACCTAATCTTAAAAGTAGAGAGGGTGTCTGTCTCCCTGATCTGAATTGGGAGCTGGTTCCACAGGAGAGGAGCCTGAAAGCTGAAGGCTCTGCCTCCCATTCTACTCTTACAAACCCTAGGAACTACAAGTAAGCCTGCAGTCTGAGAGCGAAGCGCTCTATTAGGGTGATATGGTACGATGAGGTCCCTAAGATAAGATGGGACCTGATTATTCAAAACCTTATGAGTAAGAAGAAGAATTTTAAATTCTATTCTAGAATTAACAGGAAGCCAATGAAGAGAGGCCAATATGGGTGAAATATGCTCTCTCCTTCTAGTCCCCGTCAGGACTCTAGCTGCAGCATTTTGAATTAACTGAAGGCTTTTCAGGGAACTTTTAGGACAACCTGATAATAATGAATTACAATAGTCCAGCCTAGAGGAAATAAATGCATGAATTAGTTTTTCAGCATCACTCTGAGACAAGACCTTTCTAATTTTAGAGATATTGCGTAAATGCAAAAAAGCAGTCCTACATATTTGTTTAATATGAGCTTTGAATGACATATCCTGATCAAAAATGACTCCAAGATTTCTCACAGTATTACTAGAGATCAGGGTAATGCCATCCAGAGTAAGGATCTGGTTAGACATCATGTTTCTAAGATTTGTGGGGCCAAGTACAATAACTTCAGTTTTATCTGAGTTTAAAAGCAGGAAATTAGAGGTCATCCATGTCTTTATGTCTGTAAGACAATCCTGCAGTTTAGCTAATTGGTGTGTGTCCTCTGGCTGCATGGATAGATAAAGCTGGGTATCATCTGCGTAACAATGAAAATTTAAGCTATGCCATCTAATAATACTGCCTAAGGGAAGCATGTATAAAGTGAATAAAATTGGTCCTAGCACAGAACCTTGTGGAACTCCATAATTAACCTTAGTCTGTGAAGAAGATTCCCCATTTACATGAACAAATTGTAATCTATTAGATAAATATGATTCAAACCACCGCAGCGCAGTGCCTTTAATACCTATGGCATGCTCTAATCTCTGTAATGAAATTTTATGGTCAACAGTATCAAAAGCAGCACTGAGGTCTAACAGAACAAGTACAGAGATGAGTCCACTGTCTGAGGCCATAAGAAGATCATTTGTAACCTTCACTAATGCTGTTTCTGTACTATGATGAATTCTGAAACCTGACTGAAACTCTTCAAATAGATCATTCCTCTGCAGATGATCAGTTAGCTGTTTTACAACTACCCTTTCGAGAATTTTTGAGAGAAAAGGAAGGTTGGAGATTGGCCTATAATTAGCTAAGATAGCTGGGTCAAGTGATGGCTTTTTAAGTAATGGTTTAATTACTGCCACCTTAAAAGCCTGTGGTACATAGCCAACTAATAAAGATAGATTGATCATATTTAAGATCAAAGCATTAATTAATGGTAGGGCTTCCTTGAGCAGCCTGGTAGGAGTGGGGTCTAATAGACATGTTGATGGTTTGGAGGAAGTAACTAATGAAAATAACTCAGACAGAACAATCGGAGAGAAAGAGTCTAACCAAATGCCGGCATCACTGAAAGCAGCCAAAGATAACGATACGTCTTTGGGATGGTTATGAGTAATTTTTTCTCTAATAGTTAAAATTTTATTAGCAAAGAAAGTCATGAAGTCATTACTAGTTAAAGTTAAAGGAATACTCGGCTCAATAGAGCTCTGACTCTTTGTCAGCCTGGCTACAGTGCTGAAAAGAAACCTGGGGTTGTTCTTATTTTCTTCAATTAGTGATGAGTAGTAAGATGTCGTAGCTTTACGGAGGGCTTTTTTATAGAGCAACAGACTCTTTTTCCAGGCTAAGTGAAGATCTTCTAAATTAGTGAGATGCCATTTCCTCTCCAACTTACGGGTATCTGCTTTAAGCTGCAAGTTTGTGAGTTATACCATGGAGTCAGGCACTTCTGATTTAAAGCTCTCTTTTTCAGAGGAGCTACAGCATCCAAAGTTGTCTTCAATGAGGATGTAAAACTATTGATGAGATACTCTATCTCACTTACAGAGTTTAGGTAGCTACTCTGCACTGTGTTGGTATATGGCATTAGAGAACATAAAGAAGGAATCATATCCTTAAACCTAGTTACAGCGCTTTCTGAAAGACTTCTAGTGTAATGAAACTTATTCCCTACTGCTGAGTAGTCCATCAGATTAAATGTAAATGTTATTAAGAAATGATCAGACAGAAGGGAGTTTTCAGAGAATACTGTTAAGTCTTCGATTTCCATACCATAAGTCAGAACAAGATCTAAGATATGATTAAAGTGGTGGGTGGACTCATTTACATTTTGAGCAAAGCCAATAGAGTCTAATAATAGATTAAATGCAGTGTTGAGGCTGTCATTCTCAGCATCTGTGTGGATGTTAAAATCGCCCACTATAACTATCTTATCTGAGCTAAGCACTAAGTCAGACAAAAGGTCTGAAAATTCACAGAGAACCTCACAGTAACGACCAGGTGGACGATAGATAATAACAAATAAAACTGGTTTTTGGGACTTCCAATTTGGATGGACAAGACTAAGAGTCAAGCTTTCAAATGAATTAAAGGTCTGTCTAGGTTTTTGATTAATTAATAAGCTGGAATGGAAGATTGCTGCTAATCCTCCGCCTCGGCCCATGCTACGAGCATTCTGGCAGTTAGTGTGACTCGGGGGTGTTGACTCATTTAAACTAACATATTCATCCTGCTGTAACCAGGTTTCTGTAAGGCAGAATAAATCAATATGTTGATCAATTATTATATCATTTACTAACAGGGACTTAGAAGAGAGAGACCTAATGTTTAATAGACCACATTTAACTGTTTTAGTCTGTGGTGCAGTTGAAGGTGCTATATTATTTTTTCTTTTTGAATTTTTATGCTTAAATAGATTTTTGCTGGTTATTGGTGGTCTGGGAGCAGGCACCGTCTCTACGGGGATGGGGTAATGAGGGGATAGCAGGGGGAGAGAAGCTGCAGAGAGGTGTGCAAGACTACAGCTCTGCTTCCTGGTCCCAATCCTGGATAGTCACGGTTTGGAGGATTTAAGAAAATTGGCCAGATTTCTAGAAATGAGAGCTGCTCCATCCAAAGTGGGATGGATGCCATCTCTCCTAACAAGACCAGGTTTTCCCCAGAAGCTTTGCCAATTATCTATGAAGCCCACCTCATTTTTTGGACACCACTCAGACAGCCAGCAATTCAAGGAGAACATGCGGCTAAACATGTCACTCCCGGTCCGATTGGGGAGGGGCCCAGAGAAAACTACAGAGTCCGACATTGTTTTTGCAAAGTTACACACCGATTCAATGTTAATTTTAGTGACCTCTGATTGGCGTAACCGGGTGTCATTACTGCCGACGTGAATTACAATCTTACCAAATTTACGCTTAGCCTTAGCCAGCAGTTTCAAATTTCCTTCAATGTCGCCTGCTCTGGCCCCCAGAAGACAATTGACTATGGTTGCTGGTGTCGCTAACTTCACATTTCTCAAAACAGAGTCACCAATAACCAGAGGTTGTTCCTCGGCGGGTGTGTCGTCGAGTGGGGAAAAATGGTTAGAAATGTGAACGGGTTGGCGGTGTACACGGGGCTTCTGTTTAGGGCTACGCTTCCTCCTCACAGTCACCCAGTCGGCCTGCTTTCCCGGCTGCTCGGGATCTGCCAGAGGGAAACTAACGGCGGCTAAGCTACCTTAGTCCGCACCGACTACAGGGGCCTGGCTAGCTGTAGAATTTTCCACGGTGCGGAGCCGAGTCTCCAATTTGCCCAGCCTGGCCTCCAAAGCTACGAATAAGCTACACTTATTACAAGTACCATTACTGCTAAAGGAGGTCGAGGAATAACTAAACATTTCACACCCAGAGCAGAAAAGTGCGGAAGAGACAGGAGAAGCCGCCATGCTAAACCAGCTAAGAGCTAGTAGCTGCGCTAAGCTAGCGGATTCCTACATCACACAAAGTGAATAATGTGTAAATAATTTAGAGGTGATTCAGCAGAGGGAGTGCTTTAGTTAAGGCACGTGAAGATTACACTGTAAAACAAATCGTTATCTAGGTAACTAGATCAATCTAACTGCACAGATTAAACAGCTAACAGATACAGCAAAACACAGCTGTGCTCCGGAACAGGAAGTGATACAATACCGCAGTGAGAGCCAACCACCAGTAGAGGCAAGCAAGAGTCAGGCCTGGTTATTCCTAATGATTTAGAAACCGGAATATTGACCTTAACCCGAATATTAATGGCATGTAAACGTAGACACTGACTACGTTTACATGCAGCCAATAACCCTTTCATAAACGGAATATTAGCAATAACCCAGTTGCGCACAGCCATGTAAACACCCGCAAAAACCCGAATATGCTCATATTCCGCTTTTTAAAAACCCGAATAAGACCCCTGGCTTACTCCTTTTCTAACCTGAATATCAGGTCATATAAATGCGCATCGGGATATCCCCATAGAAAGGAACATTATTTTATGTTCTGCGCATGTCCTATTCGCAAGGAATCTTGGTCTTTTGAGTACGGCAACTACTTGTATGTGGTGCACGCAGCCCACCAGACACCACAGAAGCAGAGATAAACAGCGCATTGTGTCTGCGTCCTTATCAAGCAGGCCGGTCGCGGCACCGGTCACCACGATTGCTCTGCCTCTGATGCACTTACTGAGTCTGCGGGCTAGGTAAACGCCGCAGCGGGCCACTCACACCGCCCCGCTCTCTGCTGTGTGGAGCTGCGCCAACTGTGGCAACAGGTCCAGAGACTACACTCGCTGTTTACAAGACTCTTGGTTGTCGTCTTTCATCTCCTGTCTGTGTGTGTGATCATTGTTTTTTGTGCTGATGGGTTTTTTTTTTCCTGCATTGCTGCTGTGTAATGCAGAGCTATGAAGGTTTTTCTATCCCATGTTTTTACCTTGTGTGTGCTTTTATATGTGTTCATGTACCGGGCCGGCTTATGTGTGTTATGTGTGTCTTGTCTGTAAAGAGCCGGTCATGGTTTGCTCAGCCCTGCTGATGACCTAGGCAGGGAAGTACATCTGGAGCTGGTCCCCGGGTGCCTAAAGGCGACTTCTGCTCCTGACTGGCAATTAGGATGGGTTAAATGCAGTAGACACATTTCATTGTGCAGGGAACATGTTCCTATGTGCATATGACAATAAAATTCTTTTGAATCCTCCTTTGAATCCTCCTTTGAAGATCTGCCTTAAAACATTCCAGCTTGCCAGTTTATGACTCCTTCCCCTTCACCACTAAGCCTGAAGCAGGACTGCGTTCTGTCCCCCACCCTATTGTCTCTGATTTGGGGCCATGATCCACAAGCTTCCGGACACGGCCTCTGGTATCCATCTTTGCTGCCGAATGGATGGAGGTCTTATCAACACCAGACACCTCCGCACTCACTGACCCGCCACCTCAGTCACACTGCAGGAGCTGCAGTACTGACGACAACGTGACCCTCCAACGCGATGCCAGTTGCTGACCTCCAGACTACTCTAGATCTCCTTGATAGTGCCTATTCCTGCTTCAGTCTCACCACAAACATTGCAAAGACTAAGATCCTTGTGCAGGGAGCCCCAGTCATCCCCCTCCAGACACCAGCAAGATATGACTTTGTGATAAAATCCTTGAGACTGTGGAAGCTTTCCCCTATCTGGGAAGTTACCTGTCCAATGAATGCACTGTGCAGAAAGACATCGAAAATAGGATTCGTGCACACATGCAGCATTTTGGAGACTCTCAAAATGTGTCTTCTTAAACCATGACCTCAGTCTTCATATCAAAATTATGGTGTTCCGAGCCATCGTTCTTTCCACTCTTCTCTATGGCTCTGATGTGTGGGTTTTGTACAGGCATGATGTGAAAAAGCTGGAACATTTTCAACATCAAAAACTCCATGCAATCTTGAAGCTCAAATGGCAAGACCATGTCACCAATGAATCTGTCCTTCTCTGAGCCAGTCTCTCCAGCATCAAAGCCACAATGGCATGACACTGCCTCTGCTGGATAGGACACATTAGAGGAATGTTCACAACCCAACTCCCTCATCAGATCATGTTCTCACACACTGAAGATGGCACAGGACACCCTAAATATCGATTTTGTGACAAACTGAAGGCCACTCTCCTCCGCTGCAACACTGACCATGCCAACTGGGAGACCCTCGCCGAGGACCACTCTGAGGGGAGGGGCACCATCTTTCAGGGAACAGACCGCACGGAACATAAACAACATCACAAGTCACAGGCCAACAGACAATGATGCAAATAATGGCTTCTCCTTCCCTGCACATCCAAAATGTCCTTGTAACTGTCTGATCTTAACCTAACTGCTTTTCAAAATGGCTGACGCACAAAATGTCCTTGTATTTAGTAAAACTATCTGATCTTTTCACATCTGTCTAACTGATAAAACCATCTCATCTTTTTATAGATGTTTAATCGATAAAACCAATCAGCATGATGGAACACTCTGTTTTATTGTGTAACACTACACTACATACATAAACACAGACTATAATATTTTTACATAACAACCATGAATGCACCACGAACATATGTCCCTACTTTCACTGCACTTTGCAGCCATCTCATGTAGACACTGATTCAAGACAAGTTAAGGACTGCCCATATGGGGGTGGCTTAGGCTGAAGGAACAAAAGGTAGTGAAGGTAGAAAATCTAGGTTCTTTGTTTCAGGTGTTTGCATGTGACTGGTTCAAGATCCCAGCGCTGAGATAACTCTGTATCAGTGAAACAACTCTTTACAATACATCATCTAAACTTTGAAGTCCATTTCCTGTCCAATTCTTTTTGGAAATCTCACCATGATAAAAAGAACCCAACACCGTTCATCACCCACTCTTCCCTGCAGAAAGTGTCCACATCTCTTCCGCTCTGCCCTGGGTTTGAACAGCCCCACCAGACACTATCACCTCCTGAACAGCAACAATTCAGCCCCAAGGGATCCTGTCACAGCACCACTCCTCAGACACGAGTGACTGCTGACAGCAACATCACTGAAGAATGTCATTGGGATACTTTGTAATGTGTAACTTTACGAGTTATAAACATAGTATCTAGTACTGACTAGGCACTGTGTGTTGTCATTATTGTCAGTTTTTCAATATATTGGGAAATTTTCATTTTTCATTAAAAGGTGGACAATGCAGCTGTGTTCAGCTATATTTTTCAATATTTTTATTTGTCTGTATTTTGCAAAACTGATCTCCCTAATCCATTGAAAAACTTACCGTTGACAAATGTGGTTACTGAACCCTGCTTTTTTTTTTCCTTTTTATTTATTTTTTTTTTTTGGAGGGGGTGGGGTATTATGCATTTTCTTTTTTCCTCAGATATAATGAGGCTGTTTTGGACTGATTACTTGACCCAAGCCTATGTTTTTGACCAGTTCTCTTGCCTGCCCTGTGCTGCTGTAAGGTGCATTAAATATAATTATGAGGGTCAGCTGACCCTCATAATTATAAGCTTGACCCTCCTCGGTGGCAAGGCTCCTGGGGTGGATGAAATCCGTCCTGAGTACCTTAAGTCTCTGGATATTGTGGGACTGTCTTGGCTGACACGCCTCTGCAACATTGCGTGGTGATCGGGGACAGTGCCTCTGGATTGGCAGACCGGGGTGGTGGTCCCTCTGTTTAAGAAGGGGGACCGGAGGGTGTGTTCCAACTATAGGGGCATCACACGCCTCAGCCTCCCCAGTAAGGTCTATTCCAGAGTACTGGAGAGGAGAATTCGACCGATGGGCGAACCTCGGATTCAGGAGAAGCAGTGTGGTTTTCGTCCTGGTCGCGGCACACTGGACCAGCTCTACACGCTCCATCGGGTGCTCGAGGGTTCATGGGAGTTCGCCCAACCAGTCCACATGTGTTTTGTGGATCTGGAGAAGGCGTCTGACTGTGTCCCTAGGGGCACCCTGTGGGGCGTGCTCTGGGAGTACGGGGTCCAGGGTCCTTTGCTAAGGGCTATCCGGTCCCTGTATGACCGCAGCAGGAGCTTGGTTCGCATTGCTGGTAGTAAGTCAAACCTGTTTCCAGTGCACGTTGGCCTCTGCCAGGGCTGCCCTTTGTCACCGGCATTGTTAATTATTTTTATGGACAGAATTTCTAGGCGCAGCCAGGGTGTAGAGGGGGTCTGGTTTGGGAACCACAGAATCTCGTCTCTGCTGTTTGCGGATGATGTGGTTCTGTTGGCTTCATCAAATCAGGAACTTCAGCGTGCACTTGGGCAGTTTGCAGCCAAGTGTGAAGCGTCCGGGATGAAAATCAGCACCTCCAAATCCGAGGCCATGGTTCTTGACCGGAAAAAGGTGCTTTGTCCTCTTCAGATCGGTGGAGTGTCCTTGCCTCAAGTGGAGGAGTTTAAGTATCTCGGGGTCTTGTTCACAAGTGAGGGACGGATGGAGAGTGAGATCGATAGACGGATCGGTGCAGCATCTGCAGTCATATCGGACCGTCATGGTGAAGAGAGAGCTGAGTAGGGGGGCAAAGCTCTCGATTTACTGATCGATCTACGTTCCGATCCTCACCTATGGTCATGAGATTTGGCTCATGACCGAAAGAACGAGATCGCGAGTACAAGCGGCCGAGATGAGTTTCCTCCGCAGGGTGGCTGGGCACTCCCTTGGAGATAGGGTGAGGAGCTCGGTCACTCAGGAGGAGCTCGGAGTCGAGCCGCTGCTCCTCCACATCGAAAGGAGTCAGTTGAGGTGGCTCGGGCATCTTTTCCGGATGCCCCCTGGACGCCTCGCTGGAGAGGTGTTCCGGGCATGTCCCATTGGGAGGAGGCCCCGGGGAAGACCCAGGACACGCTGGACGGACTACATCTCTTGGCTGGCTTGGGAACGCCTTGGGGTTCCCCCGGAGGAGCTGAGGGAGGTGTGTGTGGATCGGGAGGTCTGGGCGGCTTTGCTTGAGCTGCTGCCCCCGCAACCCGACTCCAGATAAAGCAGAAGAAAATGGATGGATGGATGAAAGGGTCAGCTGACATGTTTTGCCTCCTATGTGATTATTTCAAAAATATGCAAGATACTCACATATGTGTTTAAAGTTTGGACTCTTCTATTAGGAAGTGTCATTACTTTTCATGTATTCATCTTCCCTTTCCATACACTTGCACAACACCAGACAGGTTTTGCATCCAGTAGGTGAAGAAATCAGGTGTGTCCTCTTGGCACAAGCGATGCACCTTTGCATCATGATGCTTGGAAAAAAGAAAAAAATTGGAGGACATGAGGTCTGGTGTTGTGGTTGAGTTCTGATGTGACTGCAAATGCAGAAAACCAGCAGGGTATGTTCAAACAGTGTTCTTTAATCAAAGCCAATTTTAGTTCAAGGTCAGATACAAGTGCTCACTGTTCAAAGCACAAAGTTCACAAACAAAAGGTCACAAAAGAAAATACAGATCTAAAGCAGGACATCTGACTTGAAAGACATGAACACACAGAAAACACTAGGGTGAAAACAATTAACAATCCAGCAACCATTGACTGTGATTGACCAACCCAGTCTCACAACAAGTTGTGATTCAGCAGCACGAAATATACATTAATCTATTGGTTCATGATATTGTGATGAAAAGTGCCTCATTTTTATCACGGCAGCACAAATTCATTCTAATTCATTCCATGATGGTTGCAAGAAATTAAAAGTGAAGCTGGGGTGGTCGGGGTGGTTATGGTTAGGGTGGGGGGAAGGAGTAGGGTTAGGTTATGGTTAAGGTTAGGGTTGGGGGTAGGAGTAGGGTTAGTAATAGTGAGTTACAAAAAAACCCAGTCACAAAAATTTGACTGATTTTGTGACGGAAGCACGAAAAAAAAAAATTTAATTAAAAATGAAAAAAACGTGAGACTGAGGCTGAATGAGCTCAGATGTGAGCATAACCAGGAAGAAGGGTGAGACTGAGAAGCAATGAAAATAAAACCAAATTAGGTTAAATACAAAACTGAGAATGCAACACGAGATACTAAAAAACAGCAGGAACAGACAGCAGGGACATGAACCACATCAGTCAGGACTGTATGGCGGGTGTAGTTCTATTTGAGGCAGTGCAATGCATCTGGTGTTTAACAATTTGTGAGTGTAACAGCATTGTGATGCTGAAGAACTGCATCTTTTCTAGGAAAAAACATCTTCAAGCATGTCTGCAGTATTTGCAAAGTGTCCACATTTCTGTCAGAGTTCACACAACCGCACCTGAAGCTGTGCATGTGTGGCTCTTGTGGGGGATCCACTCTGGGCCTGGTCATGCAGATGCGTTGTGGCTGGATTTTCACCCTTCAAACTTCTGGTCCAACTCCTGACTGTACTGACATCCACACAGACAACACCACAGACAATACTCATTCATCGATGAATGTCCACAGGTGCACAACCCTCCACCATAAGGAATTCAATTACAATATTGTTTCAAATGTACGGTCATATACGTCACCATTTTTTTAATGACTACTGTGTGCATGTTTGACACAAACTAATGCCAGCAGAACAAAAGAGATGTAGTACCAAAAACATCCAATTGTTGTCTTAGGTAGGGTGACCAAACGTCCGTATTTCCCGGGACATGTCCGTATTTCACGTCCTGTCCCGGGCGTCCAGGGTTTTTTTTAAAAAGTGAGGAAATGTCCTGGTTTTTAAATTACCTTCATTGGACCATTAAATTTACAGGCACTAGGGCACTGTGCACAGCGCTGCGTGTGACGTAATCCCTGAGCCGGTCAGTGAGGGCAGCCCTGTTCTTAATCAGAATGTAGACAGCGTGACTGTCAGGACGCAAGCAACATGCCGAAGCGCAAGTGTATGTTTACCGATGATTTACAAAAGAGTTTCCCCGCTTTCAGACCGGGTCGAGACAAATGGGAAGCCTTGTGCACAGTGTGAAAAGCAGGCACATATGTCTCGGTGTCCAATGGAGGTGCAAGGGATCTGAAAAGCCACCTGGACACCGAGAAGCATAAAACAGCTGTCCAAGGCGAGAGTAGTGCTAGCTCGATCACACAGTACTTTGTCAAACCAGGGAACGAGGATGCAGTGAATGCAGCGGAGGCTGCATGGTCATTTCACACAGTGAAACATCACAACAGTTATCGATCTATGGACTGCACAAGTTCATTGTTGAAAAAGACCCTCCCCGATTCAGACACAGCCAAAAAGTTTAGTTGTGCCCGAACTAAGACCAAGGCTATTGTTGACGGTGTTCTGGCACCTCATTCTGTAGAAGTGGCGCAAGAAGTGCTCAAAAACATCCCATTTTGTGGTGTAAGCACTGATGGGAGTAATCACGGTGCGGAGAAAATCTTCCCCATAATTATTCAGTACTTTGATTGGAAGGAGGGTGGTGTGCAGAGTAAACTAATTCAAGTGCAAGATACACCAAACAAGACTGCAACCACCATCGCCAATTACCTATTGGAAACATTGGCAAAAAACAATTTGGCTTCCAAATGCGTTGCATTTACCGGCGACGATTGCAACACTAATTTTGGTGGAACCCGGCGTGACGAAGGGGGAAATAATGTATTTGCAAATTTGAAGAGAATGCTACAAAACAAAACATTGATTGGCGTGGGTTGCCCAGCGCATATTCTTAACAACTGTGTCCATCACGGGGCAGACAGACTTGATGTGGACATTGAGAATATAATTTTTAAAATCTACCAGTACTTCCACATTTACACTGTGCACACAGAGTCCCTCAAAGAGTACTGTGATTTTGTGGATGTTGAATACAGGAGGATGCTGTCACACAGCAAGACCAGGTGGCTCTCTCTGTTCCCAGGCATAGAGAGGATGCTGCAGATATTCCCTGCTTTAAAAGCATTCTTTTCGTCTCAGGAAAAGCCACCCATGATGATCAAGGGATTTTTTGAAAACCCATTTAGTGAGATATACTTGTGGCACATGCACTCACTCATGTCCGTCTTCCACAATCACATTCAAGAAATGGAAAAGGAGAACAACTCCATCATGGAGGTTAAGAAAATACTGAGCAGCATCCACAACATTCTTATTGAACGGAAGAACAACAATTTCAGTGTTCAACAATTTCCCTCAAAGTTAAGGGACTGCTGGCCGAAAATCACAGAGAAGGACTTGAAGAGGGCTGTGACAAGTTCATAGCTGATGTGCTCGGCATGTACAGTTCATGTTTGGATCTGGAGAAGTGGATGACACCTATGGAAGAGTTCTCACCATTCATGTGGATGGACATGAGTGAGCCACCAAAGTGGAATGATGTGGAGGCCTGTATCAAGTACCTTCGAGAAAAGGGGGTGCCAATTGATGATGTTAAATGCTTTGACCAAGTTGCTAATCTGAAGAAATTCATAGAAAGCTGCAGTGATGATGACGCATTCATGGGCCTGCAGGTGCACCAGAAGTGGACCAAATACTTTGAGAAGGCCAAAAGCATTGGATGCTACTCAGAACTGCTGAAGATTGCACAGTTTGTTTTTGCACTTCCTCCTCACAATGCAAATGTGGAGAGAATTTTTTCACTGATGCAGAGCCAGTGGACAAAGGAGAGGAACCAGCTCTCAGTTGAATCATTGAAAGGGATCCTATTTGTGCAATACAATTTCAAAAATATGTCTTGCAAGGACTTTCATACATATGTGTTGAGCCACAAGAAACTGCTGAGAAAGATCAGCTCTACAGCAAAATATAAATGGGCAAAGAAGGATGAGGAAGAAAATTGAACGGAAGAACAACAATTTCAAAATTATTATTATTTATTTATTTATTAAAATTATTTTTTTTTCCAATAGCTGATTGTTAATTAGCTCATTTGTTAATTTTTTTTTTTTTCCAATAGCCTACAGAACAGACAATATTTTGTTCATTACTGAGGGTAACTGAGTATCATGTGTTATTTGGAGTTGAGAGTTATTGTTAACTTTTGTTGTTAAGTGAGGGATGTTTAGATGAGACATTATTTATTTCATTGTGCTATTCATTCATTACAGGAAATGTTAGCTTAAGCATTTTGAATAAATGCATTTTGAATAAAATTATCATTTGTTATTGGAGTTTTTGTTGTTGACTTTTACTGAAAAGCATTTTTAATAAACCAACTGTAAATATCATGTTATTGTAGGATTACGTGGGCCTATGTTAAGTGAGTGCATGCCACAGTATATGTGCCCCCCGGCTCCAAGGTGTCCTGGTTTTCCCAAATGAAAATATGGTCACCCTATCTTAGGTCAATGGTTTGCATCCAAGTGTCACAACCAGGTCGGAAGAAAGGAAGTGCTGGGACCCTCAATATTTGGCTCTTCTTTCTCCTGTAAAGGTGTCAGAATCACCAAACACATATGTCCAGCAATGTTTTGGCTCTGTGAGCTTTTTTCTAGATATCTCTCCAAGTACAAGATCCCAGAGACATGAATGTCACTGCCAAGATAACTGAATGTCTATCCAAGTTTGATACTTCCCCCCATACAGATGCACTTTTGATGGTCAAACTTATAAAGTCATTGGAAGCCCAAATTGTAATCTTGGCCTTCCAGAACTCAGATATTACAACCACTGGCAAAAATTATGGAATCACCGGCCTCGGAAGATGTTCATTCAGTTGTTTAATTTTGTAGAAAAAAGCAGATCACAGACATGACACAAAACTAAAGTCATTTCAAATGGCAACTTTCTGGCTTTAAGAAACACTATAAGAAATCAAGAAAAAAGATTGTGGCAGTCAGTAACGGTTACTTTTTTAGACCAAGCAGAGTAAAAAATATGGAATCACTCAATTCTGAGGAAACAATTATGGAATCACCCTGTAAATTTTCATCCCCAAAACTAACACCTGCATCACATCAGATCTGCTCGTTAGTCTGCATCTAAAAAGGAGTGAACACACCTTGGAGAGCTGTTGCACCAAGTGGACTGACATGAATCATGGCTCCAACACGAGAGATGTCAATTGAAACAAAGGAGAGGATTATCAAACTCTTAAAAGAGAGTAAATCATCACGCAATGTTGCAAAAGATGTTGGTTGTTCACAGTCAGCTGTGTCTAAACTCTGGACCAAATACAAACAACATGGGAAGGTTGTTAAAGGCAAACATACTGGTAGACCAAGGAAGACATCAAAGCGTCAAGACAGAAAACTTAAAGCAATATGTCTCAAAAATCAAAAAATGTACAACAAAACAAATGAGGAACGAATGGGAGGAAACTGGAGTCAACGTCTGTGACCGAACTGTAAGAAACCGCCTAAAGGAAATGGGATTTACATACAGAAAAGCTAAACGAAAGGCATCATTAACACCTAAACAGAAAAAAACAAGGTTACAATGGGCTAAGGAAAAGCAATTGTGGACTGTGGATGACTGGATGAAAGTCATATTCAGTGATGAATCTCGAATCTGCATTGGGCAAGGTGATGATGCTGGAACTTTTGTTTGGTGCCTTTCCAATGAGATTTATAAAGATGACTGCCTGAAGAGAACATGTAAATTTCCAGTCATTGATGATATGGGGCTGCATGTCAGGTAAAGGCACTGGGGAAATGGCTGTCATTACATCATCAATAAATGCACAAGTTTATGTTGATATTTTGGACAATTGAAAGGATGTTTGGGGATGATGAAATCATTTTTCAAGATGGTAATGCATCTTGCCATAGAGCAAAAACTGCAAAAACATTCCTTGCAAAAAGACACATAGGGTCAATGTCATGGCATAGGGTCAATGTCAATGAGCAGATCTGATTTGATGCAGGTGTTAATTTGGGAGATGAAAATTTACAGGGTGATTCCATAATTTTTTCCTCAGAATTGAGTGATTCCATATTTTTTTCCTCTGCTTGGTCTAAAAAAGTAACCGTTACTGACTGCCACAATCTTTTTTTTCTTGATTTCTTATAGTGTTTCTTAAAGCCAGAAAGTTGCCATTTGAAATGACTTTAGTTTTGTGTCATGTCTGTGATCTGCTTTTTTTCTACAAAATTAAACAACTGAATGAACATCCTCTGAGGCCGGTGATTCCATAATTTTTGCCAGGGGTTGTACAATTCTTCATTGATTTTATCAAGCACTGGAATCAGGGCATTCATTGATTCTGCAAAGATCACAGACTGTAAATCAGACAGGGCACAGCTTCCTAGACAGGCACACATATTTTTACTTGACTGTTGAGAATAAACTTCAACATTGTGGTCCTGTGATTCACATTCATGCACTGACTTGATTTTGGGAAAAAAAGGTTGAAATTTCAGTAGATGTAGCAACTGTGACTTTGATGTATGTATGAGCACAATATGAATATCACTCTACCATTAGGTGAATGTTTGATGCGTATTCATCATTAAAGTGTTCTTCTGACTAATTCATGATTTTTTGTGGATGTTACCCCTCACAGAGGAAACATCTCCCCAATTAATATTACACAACTGCAAGGTCAGGATGAACAGCCATGCTGCACATTAATTACACAGGCAGCACATTAGCATACACGAAACAGACTGGAACTTTCAGCAGCACTGTGTTTACAAAACATCTCTGTGTAGGTCATATTTTAAAGAAGCCATTAATCTTCTTTTTAATTATGGATACAATGCCATTGTATAAAGCCAGATTAGATGCATAGATTACTCATCTTTTTTCTCCACTGGTTATCTGCTGACAGTGTGCAGTACTGTTTAATTATAAGGAAGTGGAGGAGGTGCTGAGGAGAGAATGTCACCAAACTCAAACCTTAACTCTGGGGCCAATGCTGTCGTATACGACGGCTAAGACCAAGCCTTACTAAATTATAAATAACTTTTTAATGGTATGAGATAGAAACTTATTTTTTTGTTTGCTGAAAAGTTAACTCCGCGGACCTTCGAGCCAGCCATTGGCCATCTTTGTACTCCTCATAGAAGCTGTGTGATGACGTGCGCAATGTGAGTGTCCAGTCGGAATTGGTTCACCGTCACATGGTTTTCCAAAATCCAATTGTAGGGCAGATTTACCTCGTGTGAAAAGCCAAAGATCATTTTCAGGAGTGATATGTTAATAGTTGGCCCATTTGAATAGCCCCGTTTGCTCCAATGAGTACATACGATTAGTACATACTCAGTGCGCCCTGCGCCATTACGCACAATGATAAGTGGAAGCAGGAGCACACGAGAGCCTCTGATGACAATCTCAGGTGCTCAAACAAAGAGTGTGTAACTATCAGGATTGCTCCACTAGTTTGCATGTGAATGTTACTGGATAACTCTGTTGCTTTCTCTGCATAAAGCACTGTTTACCATATCAATGGACAACAAAACGGATTGACCATTTTGTATATATTGTTCAAAATGTGCATTTGTGTTTATTGTTTGAACCTTTTTGTTGTCCAGCCTTTCACACAAGACCTCAAATTACCTTTATAAAGTGTCAAAACAGTTGTTTATTATAGTTTGCTCTGTGTTTTGAATAAATTGTCATACCCCGCCCAGTTCCAGGCTTCAGTCCTTATTTTCCCTCTTTATTTGGTTCTGCTCCTTCTGCCCCAGCCTTGTTTTATTAATTGCCATTTTCATCATGTGTTTATTCTATGTTCTATTTTTGCTTTGGCACTTTCTTTCTTTGTTACTTTCTTTCTTTGTTACTTTTATATTTCAGCCATGTTCCGTTCTAGTTTTGTTCTATCAGTCTGTGTTTTCATGGTTTATCATTTAGTTATTGTTTGCCTATTTTTTGCTGTTCTCATTTCTGTTATGTAGTACTGTTATGCCACTGTTATGTCACTGTTCTTACTGTTTTTACCCTATAACTCCATAACATTCAGACACAAATAGTCCAATCTTTGTCTTTTGGAATCTTTGTAATCAGACAGATAATGTGGTATGGTTTTCAATATGATTGGAGTATCTTTAAAATTTTAACTCTGTGTAATTCTTCAGTTGACCTCTACCTAGCTGCCTATTGAAAATTCAAGTGGCCAATCGTTTTTTCAAATGAGTAATGTCTAAGGGGGATGTGTGCCAGTTGTGGTGTTTGTTTCCAGAATTGAATGATTGGTACAGTTATCTGCTCTATGAATTAAATAAAGTCTTGACCATATCATAAAAATAAATTATTAATGCTCTTACATATGTTATGGAAACGAAACACCGCAAGTCCACATTTTGACTCAACCTGAAATTTTAGAGCGTAGTGGCAAATGTTGCAGAGATACTCTTGCATCAAGTTTTTGACCATTTACATCAGTGCTAATGGAGCAGATATGTTTCTTTCGGGGATCTGCTCTCACTCTCAAAAGTTCTGAGCAACATCCAGGATTCCACAGATAGAGCTAATTCTAATCATTTGGCTGAACCTGTGAGCAGTTTATCCCTCAAATGGCTATACCACAGCTTTAACTAAACAAGGAGGATGGCAGGTGGGGAGATTTTTATGTGGTTGCCACTGCATGTCTTGACTGTAAACACCCATTAAATAAAGTATTTTGTACTTGCTGAATATGGCTGTAAGTAAGCTACTGCTGACCTGGCACCCAAAATATGAATGGCTCAGTAATTTATTATGTGAACAGGTAGAGAATGCTATGTGCAAACCCAGTGCTAGTGTCCACAGATTGATTGTGAAATTACAAAGGGCATTTCAAGTCTTCTTTTATTGTCACATGTAATACATGTTCCCTACAGTGGTAAGAGTGTATGACTTAGCCAGGAAAAATGCAGATGTTGAGTAAGTGTGAGAGTGAGCGAGTCAGTCCCAGCTACCTTGTAGACAATAAGAAAAGATAAATTATGTCATCTTGTCATCCAAAATCTGAAAAGTGTGCAAAAGAAGGCTATACCTGACCTATCTAAGGACCCCTTCAATCAATCAATCAATCAATTTTATTTATATAGCGCTAAATCACAACAAACAGTTGCCCCAAGGTGTTTTACATTGTAAGGCAGGGCCATACAATAATTACGTAAAAACCCCAACGGTCAAAACGACCCCCTGTGAGCAAGCACTTGGCGACAGTGGGAAGGAAAAACTCCCTTTTAACAGGAAGAAACCTCCAGCAGAACCAGGCTCAGGGAGGGGCAGTCCTCTGCTGGGACTGGTTGGGGCTGAGGGAGAGAACCAGGAAAAAGACATGCTGTGGAGGGGAGCAGAGATCAATCACTAATGATTAAATGCAGAGTGGTGCATACAGAGCAAAAAGAGAAAGAAACACTCAGTGCATCATGGGAACCCCCCAGCAGTCTAAGTCTATAGCAGCATAACTAAGGGATGGTTCAGGGTCACCTGATCCAGCCCTAACTATAAGCTTTAGCAAAAAGGAAAGTTTTAAGCCTAATTTTAAAAGTAGAGAGGGTGTCTGTCTCCCTGATCTGAATTGGGAGCTGGTTCCACAGGAGAGGAGCCTGAAAGCTGAAGGCTCTGCCTCCCATTCTACTCTTACAAACCCTAGGAACTACAAGTAAGCCTGCAGTCTGAGAGCGAAGCGCTCTATTGGGGTGATATGGTACTACGAGGTCCCTAAGATAAGATGGGACCTGATTATTCAAAACCTTATAAGTAAGAAGAAGAATTTTAAATTCTATTCTAGAATTAACAGGAAGCCAATGAAGAGAGGCCAATATGGGTGAGATATGCTCTCTCCTTCTAGTCCCCGTCAGTACTCTAGCTGCAGCATTTTGAATTAACTGAAGGCTTTTTAGGGAACTTTTAGGACAACCTGATAATAATGAATTACAATAGTCCAGCCTAGAGGAAATAAATGCATGAATTAGTTTTTCAGCATCACTCTGAGACAAGACCTTTCTGATTTTAGAGATATTGCATAAATGCAAAAAAGCAGTCCTACATATTTGTTTAATATGCACTTTGAATGACATATCCTGATCAAAAATGACTCCAAGATTTCTCACAGTATTACTAGAGCTCAGGGTAATGCCATCCAGAGTAAGGATCTGGTTAGACACCATGTTTCTAAGATTTGTGGGGCCAAGTACAATAACTTCAGTTTTATCTGAGTTTAAAAGCAGGAAATTAGAGGTCATCCATGTCTTTATGTCTGTAAGACAATCCTGCAGTTTAGCTAATTGGTGTATGTCCTCTGGCTTCATGGATAGATAAAGCTGGGTATCATCTGCGTAACAATGAAAATTTAAGCAATACCGTCTAATAATACTGCCTAAGGGAAGCATGTATAAAGTGAATAAAATTGGTCCTAGCACAGAACCTTGTGGAACTCCATAATTAACTTTAGTCTGTGAAGAAGATTCCCCATTTACATGAACAAATTGTAATCTATTAGACAAATATGATTCAAACCACCGCAGCGCAGTGCCTTTAATACCTATGGCATGCTCTAATCTCTGTAATAAAATTTTATGGTCAACAGTATCAAAAGCAGCACTGAGGTCTAACAGAACAAGCACAGAGATGAGTCCACTGTCCGAGGCCATAAGAAGATCATTTGTAACCTTCACTAATGCTGTTTCTGTACTATGATGAATTCTAAAACCTGACTGAAACTCTTCAAATAGACCATTCCTCTGCAGATGATCAGTTAGCGGTTTTACAGCTACCCTTTCAAGAATTTTTGAGAGAAAAGGAAGGTTGGAGATTGGTCTATAATTAGCTAAGATAGCTGGGTCAAGTGATGGCTTTTTAAGTAATGGTTTAATTACTGCCACCTTAAAAGCCTGTGGTACATAGCCAACTAACAAAGATAGATTGATCATATTTAAGATCGAAGCATTAAATAATGGTAGGGCTTCCTTGAGCAGCCTGGTAGGAATGGGGTCTAATAAACATGTTGATGGTTTGGATGAAGTAACTAATGAAAATAACTCAGACAGAACAATCTGAGAGAAAGAGTCTAACCAAATACCGGCATCACTGAAAGCAGCCAAAGATAACGATACGTCTTTGGGATGGTTATGAGTAATTTTTTCTCTAATAGTTAAAATTTTGTTAGCAAAGAAAGTCATGAAGTCATTACTAGTTAAAGTTAATGGAATACTCAGCTCAATAGAGCTCTGACTCTTTGTCAGCCTGGCTACAGTGCTGAAAAGAAACCTGGGGTTGTTCTTATTTTCTTCAATTAGTGATGAGTAGAAAGATGTCCTAGCTTTACGGAGGGCTTTTTATAGAGCAACAGACTCTTTTTCCAGTCTAAGTGAAGATCTTCTAAATTAGTGAGACGCCATTTCCTCTCCAACTTACGGGGTATCTGCTTTAAGCTACGAGTTTGCGAGTTATACCACGGAGTCAGGCACTTCTGATTTAAAGCTCTCTTTTTCAGAGGAGCTACAGCATCCAAAGTTGTCTTCAATGAGGATGTAAAACTATTGACGAGATACTCTATCTCACTTACAGAGTTTAGGTAGCTACTCTGCACTGTGTTGGTATATGGCATTAGAGAACATAAAGAAGGAATCATATCCTTAAACCTAGTTACAGCGCTTTCTGAAAGACTTCTAGTGTAATGAAACTTATTCCCCACTGCTGGGTAGTCCATCAGAGTAAAAGTAAATGTTATTAAGAAATGATCAGACAGAAGGGAGTTTTCAGGGAATACTGTTAAGTCTTCTATTTCCATACCATAAGTCAGAACAAGATCTAAGATATGATTAAAGTGGTGGGTGGACTCATTTACTTTTTGAGCAAAGCCAATAGAGTCTAATAATAGATTAAATGCAGTGTTGAGGCTGTCATTCTCAGCATCTGTGTGGATGTTAAAATCGCCCACTATAATTATCTTATCTGAGCTAAGCACTAAGTCAGACAAAAGGTCTGAAAATTCACAGAGAAACTCACAGTAACGACCAGGTGGACGATAGATAATAACAAATAAAACTGGTTTTTGGGACTTCCAATTTGGATGGACAAGACTAAGAGTCAAGCTTTCAAATGAATTGAAGCTCTGTCTGGGTTTTTGATTAATTAATAAGCTGGAATGGAAGATTGCTGCTAATCCTCCGCCCCGGCCCGTGCTACGAGCATTCTGACAGTTAGTGTGACTCGGGGGTGTTGACTCATTTAAACTAACATATTCATCCTGCTGTAACCAGGTTTCTGTAAGGCAGAATAAATCAATATGTTGATCAATTATTATATCATTTACCAGCAGGGACTTAGAAGAGAGAGACCTAATGTTTAATAGACCACATTTAACTGTTTTAGTCTGTGGTGCAGTTGAAGGTGCTATATTATTTTTTCTTTTTGAATTTTTATGCTTAAATAGATTTTTGCTGGTTATTGGTAGTCTGGGAGCAGGCACCGTCTCTACGGGGATGGGGTAATGAGGGGATGGCAGGGGGAGAGAAGCTGCAGAGAGGTGTGTAAGACTACAACTCTGCTTCCTGGTCCCAACCCTGGATAGTCACGGTTTGGAGGATTTAAGAAAATTGGCTAGATTTCTAGAAATGAGAGCTGCTCCATCCAAAGTGGGATGGATGCCGTCTCTCCTAACAAGACCAGGTTTTCCCCAGAAGCTTTGCCAATTATCTATGAAGCCCACCTCATTTTTTGGACACCACTCAGACAGCCAGCAATTCAAGGAGAACATGCGGCTAAACATGTCACTCCCGGTCTGATTGGGGAGGGGCCCAGAGAAAACTACAGAGTCCGACATTGTTTTTGCAAAGTTACACACCGATTTAATGTTAATTTTAGTGACCTCCGATTGGCGTAACCGGGTGTCATTACTGCCGACGTGAATTACAATCTTACCAAATTTACGCTTAGCCTTAGCCAGCAGTTTCAAATTTCCTTCAATGTCGCCTGCTCTGGCCCCCGGAAGACAATTGACTATGGTTGCTGGTGTCACTAACTTCACATTTCTCAAAACAGAGTCGCCAATAACCAGAGTTTGATCCTCGGCGGGTGTGTCGTCGAGTGGGGAAAAACGGTTAGAGATGTGAACGGGGTGGCGGTGTACACGGGGCTTCTGTTTAGGGCTACGCTTCCTCCTCACAGTCACCCAGTCGGCCTGCTTTCCCGGCTGCTCGGGATCTGCCAGGGGGTAACTAACTGCGGCTAAGCTACCTTGGTCCGCACCGACTACAGGGGCCTGGCTAGCTGTAGAATTTTCCACGTTGCGGAGCCGAGTCTCCAATTCGCCCAGCCTGGCCTCCAAAGCTACGAATAAGCTACACTTATTACAAGTACCGTTACTGCTAAAGGAGGCCGAGGAATAACTAAACATTTCACACCCAGAGCAGAAAAGTGCGGGAGAGACAGGAGAAGCCGCCATGCTAAATCGGCTAAGAGCTAGTAGCTACATAGTAACATTTAAGGTAAGAACTTGTTAGATGTTAGGTGAATGTGATGATTCTGAGAGTTAGCCCTAATTAGTTTCTAGACAGTGTTTTCTTGCAAAGAGACAAATATTCAAGTGTGCTGAAGAGTGAGAAAGTAGACTGATATGGCCGCTGTATTTTTTATTTAACATTTGCATCATATGCACTTTTGTTTTCTTTTTCCAAAACTCAGGTACAGTATGTGAATTGTGAAGGCACTGATGCCTTTATGCACTTTTCATTGAGGACAGTTCTCTTGCTTGGCACAATTTGGGACAGTGGTATGTTTACCACTGTGTTACATCACCTTTCCTTCTAACAACACTCAATAAGCATTTGGAAACTGAGGAGACTAATTGTTGAAGCTTTCTCATTCATGCTTGATGTATGACATCAGTTGTTCAACAGTCCAGGGTCTCTGTTGATGCATTTTGCGCTTCATAATGTGCCACACATTTTCAATGGGCGACAGGTCTGGACTGCAAGCAGGCCAGTCTAGTACCTGCACTTTTTACTATGAAGCCACGCTGTTGTAACACATGCAGACTGTGGCTTGGCATTCTTTTGCTGAAATAAGCAGGGACGCCCCTGAAAAAGACCTTGCTTGGATGGCAGCATGTGGATGGTGCCATCATTCAGGTGTGACATCCAAAACCTGGATGTACCTTTCAGCATTGATGGTGACATCACAGATGTGAAAGATGCCCATGCCATGGACACTGACACACCCCCATACCATCACAGATGCTGGGTTTTAAACTTTGCGCTGGTAACAATCTGGACGGTCTTTTTCCTCTTTTGTCCAGAGGATATGATGTCCATGATTTCCAAAAACAATTTGAAATGTGGACTCATCAGACCACAGCACACTTTTCCACTTTGCATCTGTTCATTTCAAATGAGGTTGGGCCCAGAGAAAGCAGCAGCATTTCTGGATGTTGTTGATGTATGGCTTTCACTTTGCATGGTTGAGTTTTAACTTGCACTTGTAGATGTAGTGACAAACTGTGTTAACTGACAATGGTTTTCTGAACTGTTCCTGAGCCCACGTGGTAAGATCCTTTACACAATGATGTCAGTTTTTAATGCAGTGCCACCTGAGGGATCGAAGGTCACGGGCATTCAGTGGTGGTTTTCGGTCTTACCACTTACATGTAGAACGTTCTCCAGATTCTCTGAATCTTCTGATTATATTATGGACTGTCGATGATAGAATCCCTAAATTCCTTGCAATTGAAAGTTCAGAAACATTGTTCTTAAACTGTTGGACTATTTTTTTCACGCAGTTGTTCACAAAGTGGTGATCCTCGCCCCATCTTTGCTTGTGAATGGCTGACATTTTTGGGGATGCTCCTTTTATACTCAGTCATGACATTCACCTGTTTCCAATTAGATGTTCTTTGAGCATGCATCAACTTTCCCAGTCTTTTGTTGCCCCGTCCCAACTTTTTTGAAACGTGTTGCAGGCATCCACCAAATATTTGCACAAAAACAACAAATTCTTTCAGTTTGAACACTAAATATCTTGTCTTTGTGGTGTGGTGCAAGATGGTGCCGCGCACAGGTGCAGTGGCTTTTAGCTCTCCAATTTGGTGCTTGTTTTTCTTACTCTTTGCGCATATATTCTTTGAGTTTTGTAAAGCGACCCACAGCTTCAGCCGCCAGAACCTTATCGACCTCGGTCTGAGGTACAAACTGTCGGTTATGAGCGAATTCCACCAGTACCACAACATCCCGGAGGACATAGCGAAAACACCGGGCTCTCTGTGGATTACCAGCCTGTCCAGTGGGCAGTGTAGACAGCGTAGAGACAGGAAGCAGGAGCAAGGATGTCTGTCTGGCTCCGATGCTAGGCTACGTAAACAACCTCACAG
The DNA here is from genome assembly GCF_902500255.1 of Thalassophryne amazonica. Taxonomy (NCBI): domain Eukaryota; kingdom Metazoa; phylum Chordata; class Actinopteri; order Batrachoidiformes; family Batrachoididae; genus Thalassophryne; species Thalassophryne amazonica. Next base: position 113,145,201 of record NC_047103.1, on the reverse strand, counting down.
GCCAGCATTACCGAGCCTCTTCCACTCAAATGCCAGATCCATCACCCACAAAATGGATGAATTAGAGCTACAGAAGGCCACAAACATCTTTGTGCGGAACTGCAGCATTATTTTCATCATGGAGACGTGGCTTCACCCGCTGATCCCTGACGCTGCAGTTGAGCTACCAGGCCGCACGCTACACCAGCAGGACAGAACCAGTGATTCGGGTAAGTGCAGAGGTGGAGGGCTCTGTGTTTATGTGAACCGCGAGTGGTGCTGTAGCAGCAGGGTCACTGACTCACACTGTTCTCCTGATTTAGGGGTGCTGGCAGTCTCGTGCAGACCATTTTATCTCCCCAGGAAGTTGTAGAGAAGCTTGAATCTTCAACTGGACTGGGTTGCTTGACGCGAGGACGTTTCGCTTCAAATCGCAGAAGCTTTCTCAGCTAAAATTCTTGCTCTGGAAGTCTGACTTCTGTCTGACTCTTGTAGAGACGAATGAACAGAAGCCAAAACCCATCCCACAAACCCATCCCACAAACACCATCATAAAGTTTGCGGATGACTCCACCGTGATTGGACTCATCTCATGGGGGGATGAGACTGACTACAGAGATGAGGTCAATCGGCTGACAGCGTGGTGTTTAGCTAACAACCTGCCGCTGAACACGACAAAAACAAAAGAAATAATCCTGGACTTCGGGAAGAACAGGGCTGACCCAGCCCCGCTCTACATCCAAGGGGACTGTGTGGAAAGGGTCAGCTCCATCAGGTTCCTGGGAGTGCAGCTCTCTGACAGCCTCTCCTGGACTGCCAACACCACAGTGGTGGTGAAGAAAGCCCAGCAGCAACTCCACTTCCTGAGGGTGCTCAGGAGAAACAATCTGGATGAGAAGCTGCTGGTGTTGTTCTACAGAGCCACCATCGAGAGCATCCTGATGTATTGCATCACAGCGTGGTATGTGGGGTGCTCAGCAGCAGACAGGAGAGCACTGCAGAGGGTGATCAAAATGGCCCAGGGGATCACTGGTTGCTCTCTGCCCAGCCTGGAAGACATTGCCAGCTCTTGCTACCTCAGCAGAGCTGCCAGCATCAGTAAAGACACATCCCAACCCAGCAACCACCTGTTTGAGCTACTACCCTCCGGCCGACAGTATAGGTCAATCAAAACTAGGACAAACAGACTCAGGGACAGCTTTCTCCCCAGAGCGATCACTGCACTGAACAATAACAAATCACTCTAACCCGCACCTTTTAAGTTTCTTGTGCAATATCTGTAAACCATGTGCGATTTTCCCGTGCAATAGGATTCCACAGTTGTATATACAGTAATTCTAGTTTTACATTTTATTTGGTCCACATTTTATTTTATTTCATTTTACCTTGTGTTTATATTAGTTGTACATATACTCTGAATAATTTACCATTAAATTTCATTATCTTTTATATTGGCTAAAAATTACTCGCACCACGAAAAGCACCTTTTTGGAGTTGCACTCAAATCTCATTGTAATGCAAATTACAATGACAATAAAGGCGATTCTGATTCTGATTCTATTCAATTGAATATAGGTTGAAGAGGATTTTCAAATCATTGTATTCTGTTTTTACTTACATTTTGCAGAACGTCCCAACTTCAGTGGAATTGGGGTTGTACATGCGGTGTAAAACTTTCCCCAAACTAGTGCATGATCAATGTGATGCATAATCCTCTTGGTGTGTCGTGATGGATTTTAATTTTCTTTCTAGCTTTGCTGGTACAACCCATTACTTTGCATTGCTGAGGCATTAACAACAACAACAACAACAAAAACAGTGGTGAAAATGAAAAACTGACCTAAACTTCACTGTTCCCTACTGATTGTTTACACACCAGGCGACATTTCTAAGCACATTGCAAAGAGCTCACAGACAGAGTGCCCAGATGTGTGACTGAGTCAGTATATAAGTTTTTTTTCATATATTATGTAAAACCTAGTGAAAAAAATAAATAATTTTAAAACTAAAAATGATGCTTTTGTAACCTGGTAACACCTCTGGAAGGATTTACAAACCATTTAAGGGAAGTTAGCATGGTGACGTCACAGGCTGCTAGCTAGGTGGAAACTCAGTTTTGCTTGCGTGTAAATATAACCTCTTTGTCATATATTATGTAAAAGCTAGCTAGAGCTCACAGACAGAGTGCCCGGATTTGTGACTGAGTGAATATACAAGGTTTTTTTTCATATATTATGTAAAACCTAGTGAAAAATAAACACTTCTATAACTGAAAAAACTGTTTTTGGAACCAAATAACGCCTTTGGAGTGATTTATAAGATATTTAGTAGACTTTAGCATGCTAACTCAGAGATAATTTGATATGGGTTAAATGTGTCTTAGTAATACCTGCAAATGCACAGTGGGCCATCTACAAATACAACCCCAATTCCAATGAAGTTGGGACGTTGTGTAAAATGTAAATTAAAAACAGAATACGATTCGCAAATCCTCTTCAATCTATATTCAATTGAATACACCACAAAGACAAAGTATTTAATGTTGATACTGATAAACTTTACTGTTTTTGTGCAAATATTTGATCATTTTGAAATGGATGCCTGCAACACATTTCAAAAAAGCTTGGACAGGTGCAACAAAAGACTGGGAAAGTTGATGAAGTTGATGAATACACGCACTCTTTTACTATGAAGTTATGCTGTTGTAACACTTGCAGAATGTGTGTTGCTCCAAAACCTGGATGTACCTTTCAGCATTGATGGTGACATCACAGATGTGTAAGTTGCCCATACCATGGGCACTAATACACCCCCATACCATCACAGATGCTGGCTTTTGAATTGTGTGCTCGTAACAATCTGGATGGTACGTACGTCGGAAGATGCATGATTTCCAAAAACAATTTGAAATTTGTACTCATCAGACCATAGCATACTTTTCCACTTTGCGTGTGTCCATTTTAAATGAGCTCAGGCCCAGAGAAGGTGGCAACATTTCTGGATGTTGTTGATGTATGGCTTTCGCTTTGCATGGGAGAGTTTTAACTTGCACTTGTAGATGTAGCGATGAAGTGTGTTAACTGACAGTGATTTTCTGAAGTGTTCCCGAACCCATGCGGTAAGATCCTTTATACAATGTCGGTTTTTAATGCCGTGCCACCGGAGGGATCGAAGTTCACAGGCATCCAATGTTCGTTTTCGGCCTTGCCGCTTACATGTAGAAAATTCTCCAGATTTTATGAATCTTCTGATTATATTTTGGGCTGTAGATGATGGAATCCTTAATTCCTTGCAATTGAACATTGAGAAACATTATTCTTAAACTGTTGTACTATTTTTTTCACGCCATCTTTGCTTGTGAATGGCTGAGACTTGTGGGGATGCTCCTTTTATGACATCATGACACTCACCTGTTTCCAATTTGGTGTTCTTTGAGCATTCATCAACTTTCCAAGTCTTTTGTTGCCCCATCCCAACTTTTTTGAAACATGTTTTAAGCATCCATTTCAAAATGAGCAAATATTTGCACAAAAACATCAAAGTCTGTCAGTTTGAACATGAAATATCTTGTCTTTTTGGTGTATTCAATTGCATATCGGTTGAAGAGGATTTTCCAATCATTGTATTCTATTTTTAATTTCCATTTTACCCAACATCCCAACTTAACTGGAATTGCGGTTGTTGTTCCCATTGTGTGAGGAACGGCTTCATATCTCCTCATTCCCTGGAGAAATGCTATCGATGAGAAAACTGATTGCAAAACCCAGTGTCACTGACATGGAGTGGACTCCCTGCTGATGCCCCCAGTGGCTGGTGCACAGCAGCTTCAGATCTCGCTGTTACAGGTGTTCCTTTTTCAAGCCTTTCTACAAGGAGGCCATCATGAGAACCTAACTTAGACATTATTTGGTCCAAACACTTCGCTAACCCGCTCGTCATCAATGTCTCCTCCTATTGTCTGAGCTTTTGTTCCTGAGTGTAGAGCATCAAATGGACCAGGGTGGAGTCTGTTGCGTCCATTTTTGGCCAGTTCATTCTGTCATGAACCTGGATGCAAAAATGCAGGACACAATTGCTTGACCAGTGGTGTCCAAAGTATTCCAGAAAGGGCCAAGAGGGTACAGATTTTCTTTTCAGTCAGCAGCCAGCAACCACCTGCTTGACTCCAGCAGGTGGTTTCACTGATGAACTCATTCCATCTGCTCAAAGTGATGTTAATCAGTGAAATCACCTGTTGGAGTCAGTGGCTGCAGAGAAAACCTGCACCCTCTTGTCCCTTTCTGGAATACTTCAGACACCACTGTGTTGAACAAGGTGTGTAGTTTGAGAATAAGGATTTAATACAAAGCAAACATGGGAAGGCAATAAATAGTAGTGGTATCCAATCATGAGACCACAAACAAGATCAAACAACAGGAAAATGGTTCAAAAACACATTGTGGATAAATGGCAAAAAAAAAAAGTACTATGAGGAAGGCTGAAATGATGGCACAAAGGAACAATAAACTGGCAGAAATATGAGGAAAATAGAGGGCTTAAATTGTGCAGGTGGTAATGGGGGAATATGAGGGACAGGTGTGAGGGAACATTCAGGAATGGGCATGGCAAACACAGAAAAACCGAACCAGACCCAAACCCCAGACATAAGACAAGGGCATACAGTGAACATGAACACAAATCAAAAGCAAGCAATACAAATCCAATAATAATACAAATCCAAACATGAACACAGTCCGACATGACAGCTTGGTAGCCTCCATATCAAGATAGGTTCCAAAATCTGAAAAGTGTGCAAAAGAAGGCTATACCTGACCTATCTAAGGACCCCTTCAATCAATCAATCAATCAATTTTATTTATATAGCGCTAAATCACAACAAACAGTTGCCCCAAGGTGTTTTACATTGTAAGGCAAGGCCATACAATAATTACGTAAAAACCCCAACGGTCAAAACGACCCCCTGTGAGCAAGCACTTGGCGACAGTGGGAAGGAAAAACTCCCTTTTAACAGGAAGAAACCTCCAGCAGAACCAGGCTCAGGGAGGGGCAGTCCTCTGCTGGGACTGGTTGGGGCTGAGGGAGAGAACCAGGAAAAAGACATGCTGTGGAGGGGAGCAGAGATCAATCACTAATGATTAAATGCAGAGTGGTGCATACAGAGCAAAAAGAGAAAGAAACACTCAGTGCATCATGGGAACCCCCCAGCAGTCTAAGTCTATAGCAGCATAACTAAGGGATGGTTCAGGGTCACCTGATCCAGCCCTAACTATAAGCTTTAGCAAAAAGGAAAGTTTTAAGCCTAATCTTAAAAGTAGAGAGGGTGTCTGTCTCCCTGATCTGAATTGGGAGCTGGTTCCACAGGAGAGGAGCCTGAAAGCTGAAGGCTCTGCCTCCCATTCTACTCTTACAAACACTAGGAACTACAAGTAAGCCTGCAGTCTGAGAGCAAAGCGCTCTATTGGGGTGATATGGTACTATGAGGTCCCTAAGATAAGATGGGACTTGATTATTCAAAACCTTATAAGTAAGAAGAAGAATTTTAAATTCTATTCTAGAATTAACAGGAAGCCAATAAAGAGAGGCCAATATGGGTGAGATATGCTCTCTCCTTCTAGTCCCTGTTAGTACTCTAGCTGCAGCATTTTGAATTAACTGAAGGCTTTTCAGGGAACTTTTAGGACAACCTGATAATAATGAATTACAGTAGTCCAGCCTAGAGGAAATAAATGCATGAATTAGTTTTTCAGCATCACTCTGAGACAAGACCTTTCTAATTTTAGAGATATTGCGTAAATGCAAAAAAGCAGTCCTACATATTTGTTTAATATGCGCTTTGAATGACATATCCTGATCAAAAATGACTCCAAGATTTCTCACAGTATTACTAGAGGTCAGGGTAATGCCATCCAGAATAAGGATCTGGTTAGACACCATGTTTCTAAGATTTGTGGGGCCAAGTACAATAACTTCAGTTTTATCTGAGTTTAAAAGCAGGAAATTAGAGGTCATCCATGTCTTTATGTCTGTAAGACAATCCTGCAGTTTAGCTAATTGGTGTGTGTCCTCTAGCTTCATGGATAGATAAAGCTGGGTATCATCTGCGTAACAATGAAAATTTAAGCAATGCCGTCTAATAATACTGCCTAAGGGAAGCATGTATAAAGTGAATAAAATTGGTCCTAGCACAGAACCTTGTGGAACTCCATAATTAACCTTAGTCTGTGAAGAAGATTCCCCATTTACATGAACAAATTGTAATCTATTAGATAAATATGATTCAAACCACCGCAGCGCAATGCCTTTAATACCTATGGCATGGTCTAATCTCTGTAATAAAATTTTATGGTCAACAGCATCAAAAGCAGCACTGAGGTCTAACAGAACAAGCACAGAGATGAGTCCACTGTCTGAGGCCATAAGAAGATCATTTGTAACCTTCACTAATGCTGTTTCTGTACTATGATGAATTCTAAAACCTGACTGAAACTCTTCAAATAGACCATTCCTCTGCAGATGATCAGTTAGCTGTTTTACAACTACCCTTTCAAGAATTTTTGAGAGAAAAGGAAGGTTGGAGATTGGCCTATAATTAGCTAAGATAGCTGGGTCAAGTGATGGCTTTTTAATTAATGGTTTAATTACTGCCACCTTAAAAGCCTGTGGTACATAGCCAACTAATAAAGATAGATTGATCATATTTAAGATCGAAGCATTAAATAATGGTAGGGCTTCCTTGAGCAGCCTGGTAGGAATGGGGTCTAATAAACATGTTGATGGTTTGGATGAAGTAACTAATGAAAATAACTCAGACAGAACAATCGGAGAGAAAGAGTCTAACCAAATACCGGCATCACTGAAAGCAGCCAAAGATAACGATACGTCTTTGGGATGGTTATGAGTAATTTTTTCTCTAGTTGTTAAAATTGAATTAGCAAAGAAAGTCATGAAGTCATTACTAGTTAAAGTTAAAGGAATACTCGGCTCAATAGAACTCTGACTCTTTGTCAGCCTGGCTACAGTGCTGAAAAGAAACCTGGGGTTGTTCTTATTTTCTTCAATTAGTGATGAGTAGTAAGATGTCCTAGCTTTACAGAGGGCTTTTTTATAGAGCAACAGACTCTTTTTCCAGGCTAAGTGAAGATCTTCTAAATTAGTGAGACGCCATTTCCTCTCCAACTTACGGGTTATCTGCTTTAAGCTACGAGTTTGTGAGTTATACCACGGAGTCAGGCACTTCTGATTTAAAGCTCTCTTTTTCAGAGGAGCTACAGCATCCAAAGTTGTCTTCAATGAGGATGTAAAACTATTGACAAGATACTCTATCTCACTTACAGAGTTTAGGTAGCTACTCTGCACTGTGTTGGTATATGGCATTAGAGAACATAAAGAAGGAATCATATCCTTAAACCTAGTTACAGTGCTTTCTGAAAGACTTCTAGTGTAATGAAACTTATTCCCCACTGCTGGGTAGTCCATCAGAGTAAAAGTAAATGTTATTAAGAAATGATCAGACAGAAGGGAGTTTTCAGGGAATACTGTTAAGTCTTCTATTTCCATACCATAAGTCAGAACAAGATCTAAGATATGATTAAAGTGGTGGGTGGACTCATTTACTTTTTGAGCAAAGCCAATAGAGTCTAATAATAGATTAAATGCAGTGTTGAGGCTGTCATTCTCAGCATCTGTGTGGATGTTAAAATCGCCCACTATAGTATTCTTATCTGAGCTAAGCACTAAGTCAGACAAAAGGTCTGAAAATTCACAGAGAAACTCACAGTAATGACCAGGTGGACGATAGATAATAACAAATAAAACTGGTTTTTGGGACTTCCAATTTGGATGGACAAGACTAAGAGTCAAGCTTTCAAATGAATTAAAGCTCTGTCTGGGTTTTTGATTAATTAATAAGCTGGAATGGAAGATTGCTGCTAATCCTCCGCCTCGGCCCGTGCTACGAGCATTCTGGCAGTTAGTGTGACTCGGGGGTGTTGACTCATTTAAACTAACATATTCATCCTGCTGTAACCAGGTTTCTGTAAGGCAGAATAAATCAATATGTTGATCAATTATTATATCATTTACTAACAGGGACTTAGAAGAGAGAGACCTAATGTTTAACAGACCACATTTAACTGTTTTAGTCTGTGGTGCAGTTGAAGGTGCTATATTATTTTTTCTTTTTGACTTTTTATGCTTAAATAGATTTTTCCTGGTTATTGGTGGTCTGGGAGCAGGCACCGTCTCTACGGGGATTGTGTAATGAGGGGATGGCAGGGGGAGAGAAGCTGCAGAGAGGTGTGTAAGACTACAACTCTGCTTCCTGGTCCCAACCCTGGATAGTCACGGTTTGGAGGATTTAAGAAAATTGGCCAGATTTCTAGAAATGAGAGCTGCTCCATCCAAAGTGGGATGGATGCCGTCTCTCCTAACAAGACCAGGTTTTCCCCAGAAGCTTTGCCAATTATCTATGAAGGCCACCTCATTTTTTGGACACCACTCAGACAGCCAGCAATTCAAGGAGAACATGCGGCTAAACATGTCACTCCCGGTCTGATTGGGGAGGGCCCAGAGAAAACTACAGAGTCCGACATTGTTTTTGCAAAGTTACACACCGATTCAATGTTAATTTTAGTGACCTCCGATTGGCGTAACCGGGTGTCATTACTGCCGACGTGAATTACAATCTTACCAAATTTACGCTTAGCCTTAGCCAGCAGTTTCAAATTTCCTTCAATGTTGCCTGCTCTGGCCGCCAGAAGACAATTGACTATGGTTGCTGGTGTCGCTAACTTCACATTTCTCAAAACAGAGTCACCAATAACTAGAGTTTGATCCTCGGTGGGTGTGTCGCCGAGTGTGGAAAAACGGTTAGAAATGTGAACGGGTTGGCAGTGTACACGGGGCTTCTGTTTAGAACTACGCTTCCTCCTCACAGTCACCCAGTCGGCATGCTTTCCCAGCTGCTCGGGATCTGCCAGAGGCAAACTAACGGCGGCTAAGCTACCTTGGTCAGCACCGACTACAGGGGCCTGGCTAGCTGTAGAATTTTCCACGGCGCAGAGCCGAGTCTCCAATTCGCCCAGCCTGGCCTCCAAAGCTACGACTAAGCTACACATATTACAAGTACCATTACTGCTAAAGGAGGCTGAGGAATAACTAAACATTTCACACCCAGAGCAGAAAAGTGCAGGAGAGACAGGAGAAGCCGCCATGCTAAACCGGCTAAGAGCTAGTAGCTGCGCTAAGCTAGCGGATTCCTAAAAACACACAAAGTGAATAATGTGTAAATAATTTAGAGGTGATTCAGCAGAGGGAGTGCTTTAGTTAAGGCACATGAAGATTACTGTTGTGTGGGCCGCTGAAGAGGAGGTACTGCTGGCCCACCACCACCAGATGGTGCCCTGCTTGAAGTGCAGGCTTCAAGCACGAGAGGGCGTCATAGCAACCGGGAGTGACAGCTGTCACTCGTCATCAGCACCAGCTGTCACTCATCCACATCACCACCACCTTAAAGGCCGGACTGCAACTCCACCTCCCCGCCGAGAAATCAGCTACCTTGGAGGTAATTTCTCTGCTACACTTAACTCTGACTTAGAGTCTGAACTTCTTTGCAGCCGTTTTCCTGTGGTGTGCCTTATCTGAGGGATTGGCATTTGGTGTGATCAGCGACAGCTTCACTTCACACCCCAACCAGATAAGTGGTTAGACAGGAGCTGCACGAGTGTGTGACTGGAGGTGTTCCCTCCCAAAAGAACACAGACTGTGGGATTACTGAGTGTGCGTACTCACACTCACCTGTGCTGTTTCTGTTCTCTGCCAGCAGTGCCAGGTCTGACAGCTGGAGACGGTGACCACCTGGGGACTCAGGACTTGGCGGCTCCGGTGTTCTTCAGATCCGTTGGCGGTGAGCACCGTGTGGCATCCGGCTCGGTTCTGGACGGGCGTCTCCTATCCTCAAGCCTGCCCACACGTCACCCAACATGTAATTGACTGTAGTTCCAAACTTGTTGTTGTCTGTATTCCGTTTTGCACAATTTACAACATTAAATTGTTACTGTTTGGCTTATCCATTGCCCGTTCTTTTACGCTCCCTGTTGTGGTTCCTACACTTTCACAACAATTACACTGTGAAACAAATCGTTATCTAGGTAACTAGATCAATCTAACTGCGCAGATTAAACAGCTAACAGATACAGCAAAACACCGCTGTGCTCCGGAACAGGAAGTGATACAATACCGCAGTGAGAGCCAACACCACATAACATGATTGAGGCCGAATGGCACATGGAGGATTTGAATGCCACTTGTGAAATTTCGGAGCCGCCTCGTATACAGCAATCGCCACAACCATTTGGCCACTGGACATGCACTCGACATTGCCGTGTAGCTCATGCTGGAAACCCATTCGAATGGCGGGCAAGATGAGGTGGCAATGACATCAGGTCATGCTCAGAAGATTCCCACAGCATGTCATATGCAGGTCAGACAAATCGTGCCTCGGCTGAGGGGCTGCACAAAATTCTTGGCCATGTCAAACCCTGGCCAAATGGCGCCATCGAGGTAGTATTCACACCAGCAGCTGAATGACGGCAAATGCTGGGTGAGTGGCCATTTGACCCACTGTCGTCTGGAGTCGGCCGGATTCCAGGTGCCATCCATGAATATCCAACACTACTTGCAGGGCACTTAGCAAAGCTGGGGCCATTCACACTGCCAACACGAAAGCAGACTTTCAAGGTGGCTGTTCGAATGGCCCTGCATTTTCTATGTGCCCTGCGAGTGTGCCATTCCCCCACCCCGAGCAACACAAATGGCATGTGAGTGTCGCGTGTCTCACGCCCCTCCCCCCAAGCAACACAAACTGCATGCGAGTCTGTTGTGTGTGTCTCCCCCCAGTGACACAACTGAAATGGCGTGCAAGTGTGCGGTGTGTCCCACCCCCAGCAACACAAATGGTGTGCAAGTGTGACTTGTGTCTCATTAAGCAGCCTGGACTCCTTGCAGTGTAAGAGTTTACATAGTGAAGAAAAGTCTTTTTTATGGAATTTGACTGACCAAGCATTTGTACTTGTCTTTTCAAGTTCCATTGTATACCAACTCAAACTCACCTTTAAAGCCCCTTGACACATAACGAACATCACACACAAAGTTGGTTGAATGTTGCACGAAGGAGGATTCGGACGACCTATGTGCCAAGTCGAGCTGCAGTCGAACGCTTCTTATAGCAGTTGGCACAGCCATTCAGCTAGCGCACATGCACACCACAATCGCAGCACACTCGCAAAGGAGACCCAACCAAATGGCAGCTGAGATGATACCTCACTGTCGTGACTGCACCCACAACCCACATCCCAACTTGTGGATGTGGTAGAGGGACTGCACAAAATGTTTGCCCACATTGAATCCTGGCTGAAAGTAGCGATTGAGCCAGGGGTCAGTCATGCAGCCAGACCAAGTGCAAAACACACCACTGTCTAGGTGCTCTCCAGTTGGCAAAGGTTGAAGGGAGGATGAGGAGCTGCTTCGCCTTGCTCTCGGTGCTTTCCAAGTTGTCGAAAGGACACCCTGACAGCAGTCAAAACAATCAGAACACAGCTGGCTGCCTCACCGCAATGGCCAGCCACCGCTGACCGCTCCTGAAAGGCTTGGGTGGGGCACAGATGACAAGGATCGCACCTGTGACAGGCCAGGATGTGCCAAGTGGGGGCTGACTGCCACACAGAAAGCTCACCAAGTGTGTTGTTTGACCCCAGAGGAACAAGAAGGCCATCGAGCGTGTCATGTGACCCCACTGAGGGACATGAAAGCCCACTGAGAGTGTTGTGTGCCCCATCCCAAGGGACACAAGTGGTATTCTGAAGAAACCCATCAGCCAACTCCATCCAATCAAATAATACATTTAGCCGATGCCAGTATGCCCCACCCCCCTTCAACCCCGCTGTAAAATGACCCCTCCCCCGATTCCACTAATAAATACAGCTGTATTAGTGATTCTGCATTGCCTCCCTCCCCTCCTTCTACTACCATCACCACCAGAGACACAGTAATAATATGTATGTGGTATAGGCAAGAAATCATCAGCCCCACACCCAATCCATGTATTTATAATCATGTTAAATGTCAGGGAATGAATGGATGTATGGGTATGTTTGTTGAGCGTGGATCAGTGAATGGAAGTGTGCGTGACTGTGTGGGTGGCAAGTGACAGCATGCTCTGAATCCTACAAATACCATGCCTCACATTCACCCCAATGTCAGGGTGCTGCCATGCAGGACTCCAGTGAAATTATTAAATGTAATTAAATTTAACTCTCTGGAGTCATTTGATGTGGAACAGCACTGAAGTAACATGACTGAATTAAGTGGTCCTCCCATCAAATTTCTTACACTTTCAGTTTGAATGTTTGTTGAAAGTGCAGACTTCAACCTAGACATCAGTTTTTAATTTTTGTTGCTACACCCGTTAACACCTGACTAATGATTAATAATTTTTGCCAGGCTGTTTCCTGAATTATTATGTTAATGTGTGGACAGCTCCAAGCAATCACTTTAGCCAGCACACGCGAATGAAAGGTTTTCTCGCTGTTTCTTCTCTCTGCTCAAAACAGTTACAGTCTGAAACAAAATCAGGATTTTCCTTTTGGCTTTGGTGGAAAAGAAAACCCCAGCCATTTGGTGGGAAACAGCCAATGTGTGAAGTGCCGATTTGTGTGATCATTCAGCACACTTGCGCAAACGAGAGGTTTCTTTACTTCTTCTCGCTGCTTGAAACAATTGCAATCTGAAACAAAACCATGATTTTCCCTTTGGCTTTAATGGAAAAAGCCCCCAGCCATTTGATGGGAAACACGCAGCCAATGTGTGAAGCGTCGCTACATGTGATCGCTTCATAAAAAAATCCACCTCAAACATTTCCTGTATTTTAATGTAAATAGTTGCATATAACTTTGTTTACATACAAATTTGTACATATGTTTTGAAATTTACAATTTATATTTGCATTCCAAGTTGTTCACATTTAGCACAAATAAGTAGAAATCAGGGTGAATCATGGCGTAACAGCCCAAATGAGCGAACCCCAAAAACATACATATCAGCATTCCAAGAAAATGTGCTTCCCCCATGCAAAGGGGGGCAAAACACACAAACGCCATGTGTTGCGGGGGGGCGGGGGAGAGCAACACACATGCGATACACACACAGATCATGTTTTGAGGGAGGAGCTGACACTCTGGCACACCACATGTGTGTTGCTTGGCAACTTCAAAGTCGTGGGGGCAGTTAGACAAAATCCACAGCCAGCTCAAAAATGGTCATGTGCTCACTATTTTTGTGCTGACAGCGCGAATGGCCCCACATTTTTTAAGTGTCCAGCAAGCGGTGTTGGAAGTTTGTGTGTCATTCATTTTCATTAATTTTGTTCCGCTTCATCTGGGGTCGGGTCGTGGGGGCACCAGCTCAAGCAAAGCCGCCCAGACCTCCCGATCCACACACACCTCCCCCAGCACATCCGGGGGAACCCAAGCCAGCTGCGAGACGTAGTCCCTCCAGCATGTCCTGGGTCTTCCCTGGGGCATCCTCCTAATGGGACGTGCCCGGAACACTTCTCCAGCGAGGCGTCCGGGGGGCATCTGAAAAAGATGCCCGAGCCACCTCAGCGGCTCCTTTTAATGTGGAGGAGCAGCGGCTCGACTCTGAGCATCTCCCGAGTGACTCCTCACCCTATCTCTAAGGGAGCGCCCAGCCACCCTGCGGAGGAAACTCATCTCGGCCGCTTGTACTCGTGATCTTGTTCTTTTGGTCATGAGCCAAATGTCACGACCATAGGTGAGGGTTGGAACGTAGATCGATTGGTAAATTGAGAGCTTTGCCCCCCTGCTCAGCTCTCTCTTCATCACGGCGGTCAGATAAAGTGACCGCATCACTGCAGATGCTGCACCAATCTGTCTGTCGATCCACTTGAGGCAAGGACATTCCACTGACCTGAACAGGGCAAAACACCTTTTTCCGGTCGAGAACCATGGCCTCGGCTTTGGAGGCGCTGATTTTCATCCCGGATGCTCCAGTGCACGCTGAAGGTCCTGATGTTCGTGTGTGTCACCTGGAATTTGGGCGACACCTGCCATGAGAGTGATTGATTGGGCTGTCACAGGGCACACTCTGTCTTTCTGCCGCTGGTGTGTGCGAATAGTTATAGCGAAGGGTGTACGAGGCATTGGAGGTGGCTCCAATTTTTCAGGACTGGCATGCAATTCCTCCTTCGTGTGCTAGTCAGCTTCAATTATGTTATGTGTGAAGGGGTTGTTAAACATGTTTGTAGTTTACACAGTAAAAAATTGTTTTAGTTTGGATTTTGTGTTTTTATGTGAATTTAGGTATCCTGTTTTAATGCAGTATGTCAGAATAAAAGAAAAACCAGTCAAGTCACACAGGCGAGGTTGTGCTAAAAAAAAAAATGGCACCAAACAAGGAAAAGTACAGTTTTTTTTTTTTCAGTGCAAATTATGAAAGTAAAACCAAAAGTAGTCAAAACACCCAGTTATACCCAGGACTCCAGAGGGTTAATTAAAATTTTCTCATAAATGACAATTTATGGTGAACAATTGTTTTTGTAAAAGGTACTGAACCTATAATCAATCAATCAATCAATCAATTTTTTTATATAGCGCCAAATCACAACAAACAGTTGCCCCAAGGCGCTTTATATTGTAAGGTAAGGCCATACAATAATTATGTAAAACCCCAACGGTCAAAACGACCCCCTGTGAGCAAGCACTTGGCTACAGTGGGAAGGAAAAACTCCCTTGTATTAATCTATTGTCAAAGATTTGGGAAAAGCAGGTATCCATCTTCCTCTACAGGTATCCAGGAGATTTCAAAGGCCTTCAGATGAGTCTATTCATCCATTTCCATTATGTGTTAATCAAGTCTCTTGACAAAGTATCTTTGTTTCCCAGGTGAAAAAGGGTCCATATAACAGGTTCTGGTGGTGACAAAGACAGCTGCAAAGGTGGAAGGTAAGGTGAAATGGGTTCACAAGACAAGATGAAGAGGAAAAGAAGGATACCAGGGAGTTGTGGGGGGCTGGCAGTCCTCACCCTGCTGCTGCTGTGTTCTAAGGAGATCCAGGGTGATCCAAACACCTTGGAGGAGTATTAGCACATTGATGGATGTGTCAGAGCTGGCAGGTGCTCTGACCTGTCATCCCAAGTGAGCAAACTCTCACAACAAATGAACTCTGATAAAGGAGTGCCAGGCACACTAATGCCTAGCAGCATGTAAGGAGTGGCGAGCACCCCGGTGCTTAGCAGTGATAAAAGAACAGTGAGGTTTGGCTTCATGAACAAGAAGAAAAGTGTAAAACAACAACAAAAAAGTTGTTGAACAGGTACGAGGTCTGTTAGAAAAGTATCTGACCTTTTATTTTTTCAAAAACCTGATGGATTTGAATCATGTGTGCTTGCATGAGCCAACCTTGAACCTTTGTGCGCATGCATGTTTTTTTCACGCCTGTCGGTTGTGTCATTTGCTTGTAAGCAGCCTTTGTAAAGATGGGTGGAGTCTCTCATCGTTTTTTCTTGCAAGGAAATGGCAGAACGACTGGAGCAGCGCGACTGCATCAAATTTTGCCACAAACTGGGCAATAGCCAGGTGGAAACCATTCGGATTATTCAGATGGCTTTCGTGACGATCCTCTGGGCATCACACAGATTAAGGAGTGGTACAACCGGTTTACATCACCACAGCGTTCACTTTGGAAATGATCCGGTCGTTTCAGCTTGTTGATGCCGATCGGAGTGCAGCGCGCCCTCCACCCTTGTGTGGCCATCTTTAAACCGGTTGTAGCGCTCCTTAATCTGTGTGATGCCCAGAGGATCATCACCGAAAGCCATCTGAATAATCCGAATGGTTTCCACCTGGCTATTGCTCAGTTTGTGGCAAAATTGGATGCAGTCGCACTGCTCCAGTCATTCTGCCATTTTCCTTGAAATGAAAATCCGCCGAGCGCACTGCACATGTCCTCACACAAAGGCTGCTTACAAGCAAATGACGCAACCGACAGGCATGAAAAAAATCACACATGCACACGAAGGTTCAAGGTTGGCTCAAGCAAGCAACCATGATTCAAATCCATCGGGTTTTTGAAAAAAATAAAAAGGTCGGATACTTTTCTAACAGACCTCGTATATGCCAAATTTTTTCCTGTTCAAAGTCCATGCTGAAAAGAATGCAAAGAGGATGGGAGGCACATCCATCTCGGTCCTCAACCCAACTCTCCGACCTACAACCTTCCTCTGTGGCCCCACATTCCTCGTCCTTGCTAGTCTCCGGTGCCTGTTGGCCCATTACACCAGCCTCTCCACCTAACAGTAAGAATTATTCTTTATATCCTTTATATTTTTAATGATGACCAAAATTTCCTAAAAAAAAAAAAAAAAAAGCAGTTAAAACTAGTTTTGGTAGGCATATGATGGTCCACATCACACTTGCACCTTGTGAGAGATCATGTTATAAGGTGGACGAGGGTGAGTGCTATTGATGATCATGAAAATGATTTTGGTACTGATCAATGTGTTCTTGTGTACTGTCCAAGGAAATACACCTGGGGAAGAGAAGACTGTCAGGGGCATGATCGTGGCATTGGAGGAGGAGAGGAGTAAGGATAGAGAGGACCATCATGACATTGCTACAAATGTAGCAAACATGGACATTTGAGCAAGAAACTGCAGGGGAGGAGGAGGTGACAGAGGACCTGGAATGGATCAACACCATACTCCAGCATGATTCCCTACCAAAAGAGTCATGCACATGTGCCACACGAACATACATAAACATAAAAAGTGCTATTTAGCTTATTCAATTGTTTGAAAGTATATTCACTCATATTAATCACATATGAAATGGGTTTTTAATCTTTGAGGTAATTACAGCTCATTAAACCATATAATGATTAGTAATAATTTTAATAATTATTTTCAATCCCAAGTGTGTAATAAAATCATTTTATGCAAGATTTGAATTTTAAGGTGGTGTAATCTTGCATGATGTTGCATGATGTTGTTTGATCACCTGATTGTAATTTCACTATCATTGTACACTCGTGCTCCCTTTATGTTTTATTGTCACACGAGGTTGAAAGGGTACAGTTCTTTTGCTCCATGGCTGTATTGGCTATAAGGCAGTGGAGATGTTTGCTCTGCACAACTGTTGCGCTCCCCCCCCCGCAGCATGTGGCATGCGTGTGTTTCGCCCCCCCTTTGCATGGAATGCTGATATGTATATGCAGATGGGGAGCTGTACAAGCTGCAATTTAAATTTTGTTGAATTTTATTCAATGACAATAAAAGGCATCTTATCTTATCTGTACCTGCTGGCTCAATATGTTTGGGGTACATACTCTCAAATAGTGGTATTAGTAAGATGTGATACATTATTGTGTTAGTTTGGAGGAGGTGTTTATGTACCTTGTAGATGCTGTGAGGCAAGAGACAATCAAATCAAATCAATTTTATTTATATAGCGCCAAATCACAACAAACAGTTGCCCCAAGGCGCTTTATATTGTAAGGCAAAAGCCATACAATAATTACAGAAAAACCCCAATGGTCAAAATGACCCCCTATGAGCAAGCACTTGGCAACACTGGGAAGGAAAAACTCATTTTTAACAGGACGAAACCTCCAGCAGAACCAGGCTCAGGGAGGGGCAGTCTTCTGCTGGGACTGGTTGGGGCTGAGGGGAGAGAGTCAGGAAAAAGACATGCTGTGGAAGAGAGCAGAGATCAATCACTAATGATTAAATGCAGAGTGGTGCATACAGAGCAAAAAGAGGTGAATATAAAACACTCAGTGCATCATGGGAACCCCCAGCAGTCTAAGTCTATAGCAGCATAACTAAGGGATGGTTCAGGGTCACCTGATCCAACCCTAACTATAAGCTTTAGGAAAAAGGAAAGTTTTAAGCTTAATCTTAAAAGTAGAGAGGGTGTCTGTCTCCCTAATCCAAATTGGGAGCTGGTTCCACAGGAGAGGAGCCTGAAAGCTGAAGGCTCTGCCTCCCATTCTACTCTTACAAACAGTGGTGGGCACAGATAACCAAAAAATTTACTTCGATAACAGATAATCAGATAACTGAAAAGTTATCTTCGATAAAGATAAAACAATAAACCACCCAAAAAATTTTCAGAAATTACAGATAACTTCTAATATCTCTGGCACATTTACAACTACTAGAAAAACAAATTTAATAGCTTCTAATAATATTAAAATTAACAACAGACCCAAACAATATAAGACCATAATTTTCTTTCAACAGTCTCTGCCACTGCTGGAAATTCTACAGCACTCCAAGCACAGACAGAGACACCCCAAGACCCAAACAATGAGACAACACTTTTTTCTTTCAACATTCAGCCACTGCTGGAAGCTCTTGTTTATTGAGTAAGGATCTGGTTAGACACCATGTTTCTAAGATTTGTGGGGCCAAGTACAATAACTTCAGTTTTATCTGAATTTAAAAGCAGGAAATTAGAGGTCATCCATGTCTGAAAGACATTCCTGCAGTTTAACTAATTGGTGTGTGTCCTCTGGCTTCATGGATAGATAAAGCTGGGTATCATCTGCGTAACAATGAAAATTTAAGCAATGCTCTCTAATAATACTGCCTAAGGGAAGCATGTATAAAGTGAATAAAATCGGTCCTAGCACAGAACCTTGTGGAACTCCATAATTAACCTTAGTCCGTGAAGAAGACTCCCCATTTACATGAACAAATTGTAATCTATTAGATAAATATGATTCAAACCACTGCAGTGCAGTGCCTTTAATACCTATGGCATGCTCTAATCTCTGTAATAAAATTTTATGGTCAACAGTATCAAAAGCTGCACTGAGGTCCAACAGGACGAGCACAGAGATGAGTCCACTGTCTGAGGCCATAAGAAGATCATTTGTAACCTTCACTAATGCTGTTTCTGTACTATGATGAATTCTGAAACCTGACTGAAACTCTTCAAATAGACCATTGCAGATGATCAGCTAGCTGTTTTACAACTACCCTTTCAAGAATTTTTGAGAGAAAAGGAAGGTTGGAGATTGGCCTATAATTAGCTAAGATAGCTGGGTCAAGTGATGGCTTTTTAAGTAATGGTTTAATTACTGCCACCTTAAAAGCCTGTGGTACATAGCCAACTAATAAAGATAGATTGTTCATATTTAAGATCGAAGCATTAATTAATGGTAGGGCTTCCTTGAGCAGCCTTGTAGGAATGGGGTCTAATAGACATGTTGATGGTTTGGAGGAAGTGACTAATGAAAGTAACTCAGACAGAACAATCGGAGCGAAAGAGTCTAACCAAATACCAGCATTACTGAAAGCAGCTGAACATAAAGATATGTCTTTGGGATGGTTATGAATATTTTTTTCTCTAATAGTTAAAATTTTATTTGCAAAGAAAGTCACGAAGTCATTACTAGTTAAAGTTAAAGGAATACTCGGCTCAACAGAGCTCTGACTCTTTGTCAGCCTGGCTACAGTGCTGAAAAGAAACCTGGGGTTGTTCTTATTTTCTTCAATTAGTGATGAATAGTAAGATGTCCTAGCTTTATGGAGGGCTTTTTTTATAGAGCAACAGACTCTTTTTCCAGGCTAAATGAAGATCTTCTAAATTAGTGAGATGCCATTTCTTCTCCAGCTTACGGGTTATCTGCTTTAAGCTGCGAGTTTGTGGGTTATACCATGGAGTCAGGCACTTCTGATTTAAGGCTCTCTTTTTCAGAGGAGCTACAGCATCCAAAGTTGTGCTCAATGAGGATGTAAAGCTATTGACGAGATAATCTATCTCACTCACAGAGTTTAGGTAGCTACTCTGCACTGTGTTGGTATATGGCATTGAAGAACATAACAAAGAAGGAATCATATCCTTAAACCTAGTTACAGCGCTTTCAGAAAGACTTCTATTGTAATGAAACTTATTCCCCACTGCTGGGTAGTCCATTAAAGTAAATGTAAATGTTATTAAGAAATGATCAGACAAAAAGGGGTTTTCAGGGAATACTGTTAAGTCTTCAATTTCTATGCCATATGTCAGAACAAGATCTAAAGTGTGGCTAAAGTGGTGGGTGGGCACATTTACATTTTGAGCGAAGCCAGCTGAGTCTAATAATAGATTAAATGCAGTGTTGAGGCTGTCATTCTCAGCATCTATGTGGATGTTAAAATCACCCACTATAATTATCTTATCTGAGCTAAGCACTAAGTCAGACAAAAGGTCTGAAAAATCACAAAGAAACTCACAGTAACGACCAGGTGGACGATAGATAATAACAAATAAAACTGGTTTTTGGGACTTCCAATTTGGATGGACAAGACTAAGAGTCAAGTTTTCAAATGAATTAAAGCTCTGTCTGGATCTTTGATTAATTAATAAGCTGGAGTGGAAGATTGCTGCTAATCCTCCTCCTCGGCCCATGCTACGAGCATTCTGACAGTTAGTGTGACTCGGGGGTGTTGACTCATTTAAACTAACATATTCATCCTGCTGTAACCAGGTTTCTGTAAGGCAGAATAAATCAATATGTTGATCAATTATTATATAATTTACTAACAGGGACTTAGAAGAGAGAGACCTAATGTTTAATAAGCCACATTTAACTGTTTTAGTCTGTGGTGCAGTTGAAGATGCTATATTATTTTTTCTTTTTGAATTTTTATGCCTAAATAGATTTTTAATGGTTATTGGTGGTCTGGGAGCAGGCACCGTCTCTACGGGGATCGGGTATTGAGGGGATGGCAGGGGGAGAGAAGCTGCAGAGAGGTGTGTAAGACTATAACTCTGCTTCCTGGTCCCAACCCTGGATAGTCACGAGATAGTCACATGATTTATTAACTTGGGTATGATTGCTTTAATTACTTGTGTATTTGGCTTTTGTTAATTAATTATTATTTTACTTAATATATGGTAGTGGTAGTGTTAATCTCACGGGGAAAAAAGAAAAAGCAAAAGCAGGAAGTTTCTGCAGATATTTTTTTTCCTCATGTCAGTCATGCAGGATGTCATCCCTGCTCCTTGTTGATATACACTCTGTGTTTCTCCAGTTTAGGACTAAACATCTAATCATGGCCCTGACTAGCTAAAGGCCATGTTTGTATTATGAATTTATTTTGTTATGGCGGAGGTCCTTAAAATTGGTCTCTGAGAATGGAAAGGTAGAAGGCTCTAGCAGTACATTGCATGTTGTGTCTTTCTGGAACTTCTCCAGGTGCATCTGTTTCTGCCTTGACTTAAATAAATCTCTGTGCATCGATATGTCTTACTCCTGATTGCTTCTTCACTGCCTGCCTTTTTATCATGAATATCATTACTGAAATTCCACAACAGGTCTCGCTTTAGAATGTGCAGTGAATACATTTGGTGTGCACTTCAGTGAAAGACAAACAAGGTGAGAAAAGATTTCACCCTTGCCTCCATCTCAACACATCAATCCTCCACCTGTGGTGCTTAGTACTCAAAGCAAAACTCAGTCATTGTTGCTGGGCCTTGCCGTGTCTCCACGTAACCACCTCCCGCTGTGCCATTAAATAGCATGTCCAATCTGGCCTTGCTACCCCCCCCCCCCACACACACACACACTTTGTGAGTCTTTTGTGCATAATACATTGGAACAGCAGGACAGGGGTAATTACGACAATCAGAGAAGATGCACATCAATCTCAGGTGAAGAACAGGGAGTAAATGAAGCAGAGAGGAGAAGAGTGGAGGGGTGGAGAGATATTATTGTCTCCATATGCAAGACAGAAAAAGTGGAATGGATGCCTCACAGAAATGAGCACCACATGTTGGTTCTCCAAAACTCCAAGGCTTCACCTCAGACATTTGCAACCTGTGTAATTAATCACAGTGAGAAAATCTGTTTATCTATCCAGCTATCTTCATTTCCTCTACCACATTCTTCTATCCTTTTGTTCTTCCTTCTGTCAAATGTATTTCTCAGTCCTTAAGGAGCAGTGATTCTCAAACCACTTTGAATGTGTGCATGAGGACTATGCCTCCCCATTTCCACTGGTTTTCTATTGTGCTGTAACCTTCATTACAGTGATGCAGAGCAAACGTGGTCACACAGAGCAAGTGAGGGAGCAGCTGCAGAGGTGATATGTGTGTGCAGTCCTCTTTACCCTGAAGACACATAACTCCAATGCCCTCGGCCTGAACAGATTTGCTGACAGTGCAGTTAGTAGGCAACACACACACACACGCACACACACACCACCAACTCACCTCCACACACTTCAAAACATCTCCCTGACGACGCCCAACCCACCATTGTGACACCGGCAATTTTCTGCTTAAAGATTTGCCTTTCATTCTGTAGATCAGATCAGAATGCGCTCTGACATTTTATTTGGTTCTTATCTGAAAATATTTTTCCACATATATTTTATTGATGGGTTTGTTTTAAATTTGCTTATTGTCCTATGGTTTTAAGTTATTGTCTGTGTTTTTTTTTTTATCTGACTGTGAAGCACTTTGGTCACCCTTTGGGCTGTGGAAAGGGCTATATCAATAAAGTTTGATTGATTGATTGACTGATTGATCAAAAGACAGAAAATAAATCTGAGACTTCAAAACAAAAGCAAACTCCAAAACAGCTTACAGTGAGTATCTATGGAGGAGCACTTGTTTCAGTGTGGAAGGTTCCTGGTTCAAACCCCACCCCACCACATTTCTCTATGCAATGTGGAGTTGTGTCAGGAAGGGCATCAGTTCAACATGCAGATCCACCTAGGATTTCCTGTGGCAACCCCAAGTGAAAACATGGGACAAGGTGAAGGGACTTACTATCTATGGACGAGCACAGTGAGTTGATAAAGATGAGATGCCAGCCTGAAAGACAAAAGGAAGAAACCATTGCCCAAAGTGTACTGCAACTACAGGCAGACACAAAGGTTTATGCGGGCCAATTATTCTAAAACGAACATGAAGAGGGAGGAGAATGAATAAAATAGGAGAGAACTGAATAGGAACAAAGAGGGTCTGAGAGAAAAGATAATGAGATGTCAGAAAATGGAGAGAAGAGGATAAATTATTAACACGGCCTTTTACAATTAAATGTGGTTGTGTTTTGATTGTAAATATCCTTACATTCTCATATTTATTTGACCTGACATGAAATAGCTCCTTTTAAACATCACTGATATTTTTTTCATGAATGTTCATCAGAAGTTGGATAATTGCCATGGTTTGTGAGAGAGATTGAAGGAAGAGAGGATGTGAAGAGCAGAGGTGAGGACTCCTCTCACATGTGTCATACTGAAGGGCAATTCCATGAAAAATGGGACATGACCAGGCAAAAATTATTTTCAGTTATAGGATCTGAAATAGGGTGCAACTTGTTTATGAAACCAATAACTTTACAATGCAAACTGAATTCACTTCCCACATGATTTTTTACTGTCAAATGATCAGTTAAATTGGTCAATGTTTGATTTATTTCTTTATTTTTAGCATTACATACTGTATGTTCTTATTACGGAGTGTTACTGTCGCTTTAAGGACTGCCCACAACTCCTGAGAGTGCGGCACGCTCCCAGCCCCCATTGACAGGCTGACACCCCGCTGGAACAACCAGATCATTTCCAACGTGAAAGCTTTGTTGATCCGGGACCTTGTCTGACTTTCACAAAAAGGCAGAAGATGTGGACATCAGCACTTTTTCGGTACATTCCACCATTACAGGAGTTTTTTTCATGGAAAGAAAAGCGGAGGGACGCGCCACGGAGCCGTTCATTATGCGGCACAAAACCACCTCGGTGTTGGTCTCACAGGACGGCTTTCAGGTGGATTTCAGACGGATTCCGGTTGCTTTCAAGTTGTGTGAATATCCGATTATGATTGTGCATGAGCTGGACATGCCAGAACATGTCCCGTGAGGCTTCGTCACGGCGTTGCTTTGCGCCGAGCAGCTGCACTGCGATGCGCGGAACTCCTCCGCACGTCTGTCTTAATGTGCCGAAAAAGTGCTGATGTCCACGTCTTTTCACAATTCCTGTGCTAGTCAGATGACATACCGGATCAAGACAGCGTCCAGTTTAAAAATGAACGGCACATTTCACTGTTACAGTTTTTGTCACGGAAAGAGAAGCGGCTCCACCACGCATCACGGTGCAGCCACTCGGCACAAAGCAATGCCGTGATGAAGCCTCACGGGACATGTCCAGCTCATGCACAATCACAATCGGATAATCACACGACTGGAAAGCAACCGGAATCAGTCTGAAATCCACCTGAAAGCCGTCCTGTGAGACCAACACCGAGGTGGTTTTGTGCCGCGTAATGAACGGCTCCGTGGCGCATCCCTCCTCTTTTCTTTCCATGAAAAAAACTCCTGTAATGGTGGAATGTACCAAAAAAGTGCTGATGTCCACATCTTCTGCCTTTTTGTGAAAGTCAGACGAGGTCTCGGATCAACAAAGCTTTCACGTTGGAAATGATCTGGTTGTTCCAGCGGGGTGTCAGCCTGTCGAGGGGCTCCCAGTAGTTGTGGGCAGTCCTTAAAGCAGCAGTAACACTCCATAATCTGTTTAATCCCCATAAAATCATCCCTGAAAGCCATATTATTTTTTCGAATGGTGTCCACCTGGAGGTCTCTCACAGTTTCTGGAAAAAAAATTGATGCAGCAAAGCTCCAAATCGTTCAGACATTTATTCGCAATAAAAATCCACCGAGAGGGGTGGACCACACCTCATTCAAAGCCTGCTCACAGGCGAATGACGCAACCGACAGGCATGAAAAAACTCACGCATGCGCACGAGGGTTCAAGCTTGTCTGACGCAATCACACGTGATTCAAATCCATATGCTTTTTTAAAAAAAATAATAAGGTCGGATACTTTTCTAATAGACCTCGTAGTTGATTGGACATGATTTGGAAAGACATACACCTGTCTACATATGAGGTCCCACAGTTGACAGTGCATGTCGGAGCTCAAACCAAGCATGAAGTCAAAGGAATTGTCTGTAGAACGCTGAGACAGGATTGTCTCGGGGTACAAATCTGGGGAAGGGTACAGAAACATTTCTTCTGCTTTGAAGGTCCCAATGGGCACAGTGGCCTCCATCATCTGTAAATGGAAGAAGTTTGGATTTACCAGGACTCTTTCTAGAACTGGCCACCCGTCTAATCTGAGCGATTAGGGGAGAAGGGCCTTACTCAGGGAGGTGACCAAGAACCCAATGGTCACCCTGTCAGAGCTCCAGCATTCCTCTGTGGAGAGAGGAGAACCTTACAGAAGGACAACAATCTCTGCAGCAATCTACCAATCAGGCCTGTATGATAGACTGGGCAGCCAGAAGCCACTCCTTAGTAAAATCAAATTATAGCAGGTCTGGAGTTTGCCAAAAGGCACCTTGAAGGAATCTCAGACCATGAGAAGCAAAATTCTCTGATCTGTTGAGACAAAGATTGAACTCTACCACCATCAGCTCCACTGGCCCCCATGTCTTACTGCACCTGCAACATGTCCTACAGTGCCTTCACCTTCTGGTCTCCACCACATTCACTATATCCTCAGCGCCATAAAATAAACTGTTCTTTGTCATTCCTGCTTCATTGCATTGGAGTCCACTTCAGTTCCTGGTCCTCTCACAGTGAAAGATCTGACCAAACATGGACTCAGTTGAAGCAGGTTTGACCCACCATGCATTCTCCTCCCAGGGCAACTTACTCGATCAACATGACCAACAAATCACACAACTCTGTGATAGCACCACCGAATCATTTACTCAAAAAAAAGTCTGAAGGACCTAAATGACATGGTGAGATGCTGAAGAGCTTCGCTCATCATGTCCGCGACATAGACATATTATGAGCTCATGGTACACTGTGTCACAAACAGGAAATGCCAAATTTTGAGTCCAGAGTGAAACAGGAAATGTCAAACGTTGAACACTTTCTGGATCAACACTTTATTTGATAATAGACAAGATCTCATGGGATCTAATGGGAATTCAGTGGCAAGTTGACACTGAAACAGGAAGTGCCAAATTGTGAGTCCACAGTGAAACAGGAAATGTCAAATGTTGAACACTTCCTGGAGCGACAGCAGAGGATATTTATCTGTTTTTCATTATGCTGATTATGTACTGCTATGTTTATCATCTGTAAGTTTTTTGTGTAACTTTTTTGTCTTAATTTAAAAAAAAGAAGATAATATTTAAAAAAAGAGAAAGAGGAGAGCTCACCTGAATAGAGGAGATCTTGCAAGAATTCAATGCACATTCAACACCAAAACAAGAAATACTAAATGTTGAGGTGACATTGAATCCAGGAATGCTAAAGTGGGAGGCAGCGCGCACCTTCACAGCATATGAAAGTCAGTGATTAGTGTGTAAATTGCATGATGTTTTTTTAGCCATGCGAATGCTGCCCAGAAGCATTTACTGAAAATGAAGTCTGAAAGACTGGTATGATGGTGAATTTCTCAGATTTTCAAAAGTAAAAAATCAGAAATTCATGGAGGCATGGAATGTTTAATTCATTATTATTATTATTATTATTATTATTATTATTATTATTATTATTATTATTATTATTATTATTATTATTATTGTTATTTCCACTGGCAACACTGGCAGTGACCAGTATTTCCCACTGACATCCAACAGCTAGTTTATCCAAAGACAGTGAGAGGCTGTGAGTCATGATGGACTGTGCTGGATGGTTTCATAAAGAATCTCCTGACGTAAATGGTCTCTCCCAACCCATTTCTGATCATCATCCCATCCTACCTTCATCGATCTGTTTTGTTTTCCTGAGAAAAAATGTTGCAAGATTTAAAAAAAAAAAAAGTGAATGTCACTTTTTTGTCTTATCTGGCTTTGTACCAGATCAGAAAACAAAGGGAAAAAAAAAAAAACTGGGAGAAGAGGTAAAGCAATGAATAATAATCTCAAAGAAACATGAAAGACTGCTGATGTTTGAGTGAACACAGTCTCCCTCTTGGCTTATTTTTGATATACGGTACATGGCTATAAACTAATTAGTGGTGATGAGAGACTTCAAAAACTTTACGCATCGCAATCAGTGAACACAGCTCCCAGCAGAATGTCTGTTATGATTACGATGATGTCTTGTAACAGCAAAGGCACTATGAGGCCTGCAGAGTTATTGGCCTCTCATGGCCTCAGTAGCCCTGATGACCCAGCACTTTGGCAACAAAAGTTGTGTCCGAAATAAGTGATGGACAGGATGCTTAAGCTGTAGGTGTAGGACTTGAACCTCCTGACATCATGAAAAGATGCAGTACATTCAGTACAGTAGAAAGAAATGTGCCTCTTAAGGTTCACTCACGCCTCTATTTTCCTTTGTAGGAAGCTTTGATATTGAGGCTGAAAATTAATTTGGAGCCACTGAGCATCACTTACTGCAGATAAGGCCCTCTTAAACCTTTTCAGCCGAAGGCCTCAATGAGACACTTATTAGACATTAGGATTTTCATTTTGGCTGTGGGCTCGAAAATGGGAGGAATACATTATCTTCCCATTGCCTTGAGACTTATGAAAACATACTTTATTATAGTTTCCCTGTTCCAAAAATAGGCTAATGACCCATTTTACATCTTTCAGATTGCAAGTGGTTGATTGAAAGTGAAACTGTACAGCCCTGTCCTTTTTGGTTGTCCTCATTTCCCATCATATCACCTTGTCATCGGCCAACACCTCCGTGTTGATAACCATTTGTAAAATCCAGGCAGCTTTTGGTGGCTTTCAGTTGAGTGAGTATCTGAGAAATTGTTTAACAGCAGGGCATGTTCCAACTTGTCCTTAAGGCTTCCAACGGAGGTGTTTTTCCTGTGGCGGGCGCGCCGCATCGGCTTGCAGCCAATCCGTCCGCACGTCTTTCATTAAAAAAATCTCCTTTAACAGTATGTCCGGATAAACTGCTGATTCTGATCTCTTCTCTATTCTCTCACGATGTCCTGGGTCAACAGAGGCTTAAATTTGGAGGTTTTTAGCTTGAAACAGGATGACGACGTCGCCTCGGAGTGCTGCACGACGTCCCGCTCTGTGGGAAGTCCTTACAGCGATAGAAACAATCCAAAATCTCTCATCAGCCGTTAAAATTTTCACCGAAAACCAGCTGAATTTCTCGAATGGTGTCCACTCAGATGTGCCTCACAGTTTTTGAAAAAATTTTGATCAAGCACAGCGCCAGTCTTTCAGCAACTTCTCAAGGAATTCCGACGAGGGGGCTGGACCACTCCTTCCACAAGGTGTGCTCACAGGCGAATGACGTCACCGACAGGCATGAAAAAACTCTTGCATGCCCACGAGGGTTCAAGCTTGGCTGATGTAATCACACGTGATTCAAATCCATATGGTTTTTTAAAAAAATAATAAGGTCGGATACTTTTCTCACAGACCTCGTACTTCTTGTCCTCTTGTTGCCCAAAAGCTAAAAATGCAAACACAGCTCTTTTTTCTGTATGAATTCATAATAATAATAATACAAATTATCATCATCACCATCATCATCATCATTTATCCAGTCATTTTCTATACTGATTTGCTCCAATCAAGAGTCACGGGGGGGTCCCAGGAGTCATGGGACAAGAGCAAGCCTACTTTTGAAGAGCTTTGTGGGCCAAGAGAAGTACTTTAAACTGCACTGTGAAGAGAGAGCAGGTGGAGGTTTTGGATGAAGGGAGTAATGTGGTTAAGGGAGCAGGTGAGTGGGTAAGTGAGGAGTTCTGAATGTGTTGAAGTGTACATGGGACTTTGGATGATGAACTATATATTCTGTTGCAGTAGTCAGTTGTGGAAGTGATGAATGCATGTATCAATGTTTCAGCAGCAGATAATGAGTGTAATGGGCAGAGACAATCAATGTTTTGAGGTTGCAGTGTAAATTAAAATAATTTATTTGCAGTTATTAAACTTTGGCTACACAAGGCGCCAACATTTTATGTAATGAATTGGAATATTAAGATTTATTAATCTTTGATATTGAAATGTTCTCCTTGTGGGGACTAAGACAAGTCATGCCTCATTAGTAAAGAATATTTAATTGGAATGATATTTAATGACCTCAATTTATACATTTATCATTAATCATTAATCAGTCTCAAATCATTAATCCATCTCAGATTAAAGTCCTAATTTCTACGATACGACTAACCAACACTGTTTCCACCTGAACACAATTAAACCACTGCAGGGATATTTACATACATTTATTCACAAATATACAAGAAATGAACAAGTTAATGACATTTTGAGAATATGAACAATGATTAAATAGTTATTTCAGGGACACATTTTTGTTACTTAAGAGATGCTGAAAGTTAAAGCAGTGAAAAACAAAGATTAAGGAATTACGTGAATAAATCTGATTTGAATTTAGTGATGAATTTTGGGTCATCAATTATAAGCAAACAAACTTTATGAAGCCGCCTTGTAGCACTTAGGGCCCCTTCACACATAGTATGAATAAGTACAAATCAGGGCAAATCAATGGAACAGCTCGTATGAGCGAACCACAAAAACATCAAGCCAATGGGCAGGCGTGAACAATGCTGCTGCAACTGTTTTGTGCACGCGGGAACACAGGGCAAGCAGCTGCACAGTGTGGTTACACAATGTGCAGCCGCTGTGAAAAAAAATAATAAAATACAAAATACATGCTGCGATAATTTCATTCACACGGGAACACAATGTGAGCAGTTTCAGCATGTGTAACCACATCACGAAGCTAATGTGAAAAAAAAATGCCACCCACGGGATTTGAACCTCCAATTTTCAAAAGCTCTTATTGCCAGCCCAAAACATTACCACTGAGCTACCATCGCTGTCCTGTGAAAGGTGTGCAAAAATGCCTGAAATCAAGAAGGACATGTATGTATTTAAGAAAAACACCGTCATGTGGAACAGAGCTCACGTGAGTGATGTGACATTCAGATCACCTACTGTGTGTTATGATCTGATGGTCCATTTCACCTGGAGTAGCCTGTCAATGTGCACGGTATGTGCTCGCTCACTGCAGCCCACGGCAACAGCAATATATGCTTTATGCATGTCCACATGAGGACAGCAAGCAGACACATGCGTGTCACAGTGGACAGTTGTTAGTTCATGTTTGTCCAAACATGGTACGTGTTCTCTAGCTGGGACGTCCAGAGCCAGAGATCTCCACAGCTGCTCCTGTTGGCAGACACACCATGTCAGTTCAGCGCACACACCAATGTGTCACTGTGTCTGTTTGCAAAGCCACACTCATGGGGGCACTTAGACACATTTCACATCCAGCTCGAAAGTGATTGTCTTCTGATTGTTGTCATGCTAATAGCGCAAATGGCCACACATTTTCTAAGTGCCAAGCGAACGTTGTTAGATGTTCATGTGTGTCAGCTGGAATTTGGCCGACACCTGCCGTGAGAGGGTTCGATGGGCTCTCACAGTGCACACTCTGTCTTTCAGTTGCTGGTGTGTGCAAATAGTTGTAGCAACAGGTGTGTTGGAGGCAGCTACGATGCTACACGTATTGCAGATGATTCCTGCTTCATGTACAGTTCGACCACATTCGTACTGTGTGAAGTGGCCGTGAACAAAGCCCTGCTGAATCTAATGGGTCACTAGCTGGCTCTTTAAAGATGTTGAACAATCCGATTGGCTTCGGTCGCTGATGGGTTGGTTCCGGCCTGAGGTTTGGACTGCTGGTTTTCTCTGGTGATACCAGACATGGTTTCAGCTTGGTTTGCCGGCTCGACAGGCTGATGGGTCTATGGGTCTGGCAGCTGGTTCCGGTTGACCCAAGGATGAACGCTTAGTTGTTTCTTACAAATGGTACTCTGGTGTCCACAAAAACTGGTGGAACTGAATTAAATGTCTTTTTAAACTTAGAAAAAGTTATTCTGAAAAAACTCTGCTGGAAAGTTGTCTATAAAAGTGAAAAACTTGACAAGCCTGAAAAAGCGTTATGAGGATAGCTTGTTGCCATTGAAAGCTATAAAGTTCTGAAATAGCAGAATGTGAAGAACAAAGAAACCATGTGGTAGCTTTTAGCTAATGGGGTCTGTTTATCCACAAAGAAAAGTAAGCGCTTGCAAAAGAGAGAACTTTTAAAGTGTACTCTATGTTACTAAACCAAACCTATTTGGTGTGTGCTTTCACTCAGAGGTTCAGAGGAAGTCAGAGAGGTTCACATATTTACAGACATTGAATATATTGATATGCACTTTGTTCCAAATATGATTAGAGTTTCCTTAAAAAAAAAAAAAAACTAAAAGAAAACCATTTCACCATGGCAAACTATTAATAATTCAAGAATGACATTTAACGTACACCAAGTTATAAAAGAAAACATGTTAGGTTAAATTGGGAAATAGGCAGTGTCTTTTTGCTTATACCCCATCACACAATCAGAATCACACAGAATGGTGTCAGAATGACGAATCGGCGCACATCCAAAAAGTGTCGGTTTCAGTTCCAAATGCTCTGACAGCCATCTGTGAGAGTCCACACAGTTCCTCAAAATTGGCCAGCGGCCCCGCGTGTGATGCATATGTTCAAAACCCTCCGGGTGCTGTCGAGATGGGACGCCTATCCAGTGGTGGTCTGAGCACCGTCTGACTGCAATTTACATATTTTGAAGGTGGCATAAACAGGATTCGAAACGACTTGAGCGTGTATGAGGGAACCTCGAGATGGATCAAGCATGGCAGAGACTGTCGGCCTGACTTGCACATGCGACATATCTACTTATAATGCCCCTCATCCCTCGCCCCCAAAGCACAAAGGAACCATTGATCATTGATATGTATGTGGTGCACAGCCATCCATGTGCAGGGGATGCGAACACAGTGCGAACAAACCAAAAGCAACGTGTCCACTGCGGGTCAATGTGTTGCACAGCGCACGGTGCTGCAGATCTGGACAGGCTGTTATATCCATAATAGACATTACAGTACAGATAATATTCCACCCCATGGGCAACAGAAATAATGTGGCATATGGTGCCCATCACATCTGTAACACCTGGCGGGCAGGGCTGCGCACTCTGTCACACATCACGTCAGAGGCTCAGAGCTGAATGGATCTCACCGCAATTATTGCTTGATCACATTTAATTCTGTCGGACATATGACGTAGAACTGTTTCACCTCCAGAAGCAGTTCACAGTGCAGTGTGTTAGGAGCTAGGACCACAGCCTGTGCTGGAAACAATGACGCCATACATAAATCCCATGTGATAATCCAACCAGAAATTGTGGGGGAAAAAAAAAGTTTGTTGAAAAGGCTGCGTCCTATGAATAGTTGGAAAGCTCACTGCAAACTTTTAAGCAAAAGTGTCCTTTGACTCTCAGCAAAGGTTCACTGTGTATGCGTGCATGTGCGTGCACATGCAGCAAACCTTTGCTGAAAGGGGTCCTTTGACTTTGCTGCATGTGCGCACATGTGCAGGCACATGCAGCGAAGTTTAGCTGGCAGTAAAATTCAGCATCAAAACCTGAAATTTGCACACACATAGCGGCTTATTATGAAAAGACACAAACAAACACACACTGAGTGATCATTTCCTCATGTCAGCAGTTCTACGGACACACACATGCATGTGAGGTCAGTGAGCCTGGGGAAAAGAAGACGAGCAAAGGAGTGACTGATTGGAAGTGGGTGATCGTACGGATGGACACATAATGGCGTGAGTCCGGTCCATACGTTGCTTGTTCTTTGATACAGGTGCTCTGCAAAGGGAGAACAGAACACTGCCTTCCACTCCGTCTGGTGTTTGCCATCCAGACATTTGGACATCAGGCAGTCTTCAGCGCCTTTTACGGCCATCTAACAGCAGTCTGTGTCCTCTACATACGTTTTGGATGCGATCTGACAGGTGTCAACAGGGCAGTCTGTCTGTGTTCTGACACGGCTGACCATGCCTCTTTTCCTCCCAACTGTATATGGATTATGACCATTTTTGCTGTGTCGGGATGCTTCCTGCACATTCTGGCTATGTGTGACAGGGGCTTTAATTATACACACAAGAAAAACATCATAACTTTCATAAGTGGATTAAATAGTGTTCTTTGCAACACAAAGTTTTTTTTTTTTACTTAAAATATGGGGTCATTACTGTAGCAAAAGTATTTGCAAATGTGTATTTTGATCTGGCTGTGTGTAACCAGATCCAGAATTGCATTAAAAAAAAAAAAAATCTGTGTGTGTGTAACCACATTTTCAAATGTGTAAAAAAATCTGTGTGTGTAAAACCATATCCAGAAATGTGTAAAAAAAATCCATGTTTGTGTAACCAGATCCACAAATGTGTAAAAAACAATGTCTGTGTAAAGAGATCCACAAATACATAAAAAAAAAATCAGTGTGTGTAACCAGATCCACAAATGTGTGAAACAAAACGTGTGTGTAAGCAAATCTACAAATGTGTAAAAAATCCATGCGTGTGTAACCAGATCATCAAATGTGTAAAAAAAAAAAAAAAATGCTGTGTATGTGTAACCAGATCCACAAATGCGTAAAACAGCCTGTGTGCGTGTGTAAAACCACATCTACAAATGTGTAAAAAATCCATGTCTGTGTAACCAGATCATCAAATGTGTAAAAAAAAAAAAATCAGTGCATGTGTAAACACATCCATAAATGTGTAAAAAAATGGGTTAGTCGATTGGATGTGTTCTTACATGTGACTTTTGCTACACTCCTGCCGAAGATCCACAAATGCGTGCAGCGATTTGTACTTGTGTGGAGACTTGTCTGTGTGCCTCCATGGCTATACAACTTCATACCACCAGGGGTGCAAGCACCAATGATATTGTTCACCGCTACCATTTTACGCCTGGCTGGGCCATCAAAGAACACATCCATTAATTCGGATTGAGAGCATCTTTTTTCTGTCGGGGCATGGATGGATCTTTTATTGACCCATGGGCAAGTAACATTTTAACCTAAGCTTCTCACAACGCAGCTATTTAGATACAATATTCAACAAACACACTGGGCTGTGCAGGCTTCAGTTAAACAAAATGGGGGGGGGGCTTGTGGTGCTCTCAGGGGGCAGCATAAAGACTGTCGCACCTTGATCGCT
Organism: Thalassophryne amazonica; assembly: GCF_902500255.1. Lineage (NCBI taxonomy): Eukaryota > Metazoa > Chordata > Actinopteri > Batrachoidiformes > Batrachoididae > Thalassophryne > Thalassophryne amazonica. Next base: position 113,111,133 of record NC_047103.1, on the reverse strand, counting down.
CAAACCCACAATGCAGGCAGGTGTGGGCATGGGCAACACGGAGAGACTGGCAATCTAGCTGCAGCCGCGTATGTTGTGAGTGGGCGTCGCCGCCCCCTGAGAATAGGAGGTGGTGGTGTAATCATTTACACATTGGACTGGGATTGCCAGCGATCCAGGTTGGCTTCCCGATTGCAGCTAAGCCAAATGACACCTTCAACAGGAGTGCTGTGGAGGAGTGAGAGACGTGCTGTGGGCCCTTCTGAGAACAAGCTTAGGGCTTTAGTTGGCTACCCACATTAAATAAGAATCTCCTCTTCTTCTTCGCTTTTGTACTACAACAGTGCTCTCTCAAAGTATTGGACCACTTGGTATTTCACACATTTTAATTTGTTAATGCATTTCAAAAACAAAAACTACCAAAAAAAAAAAAAAAACTGTACAAAAAAAATCTACAATAATCTTCCTTAAACTGAAAGCAAATCTCTACAACTTGATATAAATTAATTTAAAATATAAAAACCAAGATGATGGGGAGTATAAGTAATGGAACACTTTGGTATAATACCTGCTCAGTTTTATTATTACATACATTACATGAACATTTCCAAGTGTTGTGAAAGTGTCGTGACACGGACCCACAACAGGGGGCATTAATGAACGGACAACGGATAAGCCAAAAAGTAACAATTTAATGTTGTGAATCGCACAACGAAGTACAGACAATAACAATATGGTGGAATGTCAATTGTACACAAGGTGACGTGTGGGCAGGCTCGACGATAGAAGACGTCTGGTGAGAGAAGAGCCAGATCCCACACAGCTTCCACCACCAACGGATCTGAAGAACACCGGAGCCACCAAGCCCTGCGCCCCAGGTGGCCACTGTCTTCAGCAGTCAGACCCGGTACTGCTGGCAGAGAACAGAGACAGTACTGATGAGTGTGAGTTCGCACACTCAGTAATCCCACAGTCAGTGTTTAGTTAGGAGGGAGCACCTCCACCTCCAATCACACACTCGTGCAGCTCCTGTTTAACCACTTATCTGGTTTGGGGTGTGAGGCAAAGCTGTTGCTGATCACACCAAACGCCAATCCCACAGATAAGGACACACCACAGGAAAACGGCTGCAAAGAAGTTCAGATTGTTACTTTGTAAGTCAGCAGAGAAGTTACCTGATTGGTAGCTGATTTCTCGGCGGGGAGGTGGAGTTGCAGTCCGGCCTTTATGGTGGTGGTGATGTGTAGCGGATGAGTGACAGCTGGTACGGATGATGAGTGACAGCTGTCACTCCCGGTCGCTCCGACGCCCTCTCGTGCTTGAAGCCCGCACTTCAAGCAGGGCGCCATCTTGTGGTGGTGGGCCAGCAGTACCTCCTCATCAGCGGCCCACACAACAGGACCCCCCCTCAACAGGCGCCTCCTGGCGCCCGACCAGGCTTGTCCGGGTGACGGGTGTAGAAGTCGGCCAGGAGGGCCGGGTCCAGGATGAAGCTCCTCTTCACCCAGGAGCGCTCTTCGGGGCCATAACCCTCCCAGTCCACCAGATACTGGAACCCCCGGCCCTTTCGACGGATGTCCAGGAGCCGGCGTACTGTCCACGCGGGCTCCCCATCGATGATCCGGGCAGGAGGCGGTGCTGGTCCCGGGGCACACAGTGGTGAGGTATGGCAGGGCTTGAGTCTTGACACATGAAAAACGGGGTGTATCCGCAGTGAAGCTGGCAGCTTCAGCTTCACTGCGGCCGGACTGAGGACTTTGAGTATGGGAAATGGTCCGATGTACCTGTCCTTTAGCTTTTGGGATTCCACCTGCAGGGGGATGTCCTTAGTGGATAGCCAGACCTCCTGCCCAGGCTGGTATGCAGGGGCCAGGGAACGCCGGTGGTCTGCATGGGCCTTAGCCCTCGTCCGGGCTCTGAGCAGGGCAGAGCGGGCGGTACGCCACACCCGACGGCACTTCCTCAGATGGGCCTGGACCGAGGGCACCCCGACCTCTCCCTCCACTAGTGGAAACAATGGGGGCTGGTACCCCAAACACACCTCAAACGGGGAGAGGCCGGTGGCAGATGAAACTTGGCTATTATGATCATACTCGATCCAGGCCAGATGGTCACTCCAGGCCGTCGGGTGTGCGGAGGTCACGCAGTGGAGGGCCTGCTCCAGTTCCTGGTTCGTCCGCTCTGCCTGCCCGTTCGTCTGGGGGTGGTACCCAGACGAGAGACTGACGGTGGCCCCCAGTTCCCTGCAGAAACTCCTCCAGACCTGGGAGGAGAACTGAGGACCACGATCCGAGACAATGTCCGATGGAATCCCATGTAGATGCACGACATGGTGGACCAGGAGGTCTGCAGTCTCCTGGGCCGTCGGGAGCTTCGGGAGGGCCACGAAGTGGGCCGCCTTGGAGAACCGGTCCACTATCGTGAGGATGGCTGTGTTGCCCTGGGACGGCGGGAGGCCCGTGATGAAGTCCAGGCCGATGTGGGACCAGGGGCGATGAGGCACTGGCAGGGGCTGGAGGAGGCCTGTGGTCCTCCTATGGTCTGCCTTGCCCCTGGCACAGGTGGTACCGGCCTGGACGTAGTCCCAGACATCGGCTTCCAGGGACACCCACCAGAAGCGCTGCTGGACAACTGCCACGGTCCTACGCACTCCGGGATGACAGGAGAGCTTGGACCCGTGACAGAAGTCCAAGACGGCAGCTCTGGCTTCTGGTGGGACGTACAATCTGTTCTTAGGGCCGGTCCCCGGGTCCGGGTTTCTTGCCAGGGCCTCCCGGATGGTCTTCTCCACGTCCCAGGTGAGGGTGGCCACGACAGTGGACTCGGGGATGATGATCTCGGTTGGATCCGACAGCTCAGCCTTGGCTTCCTCTTCGTGCACCCGGGACAGCGCATCCGATCGTTGGTTCTTAGTCCCGGGGCGGTATGTGATCTGGAAGTCAAAGTGCCCGAAGAACAGAGACCAGCGGGCTTGCCTGGGGTTCAGCCACTTGGCGGTCCGGATGTACTCCAGGTTCCGATGGTCCGTGAAAACCATGAAGGGCAACGTCGCTCCCTCCAACAGGTGTCTCCACTCTTCAAGAGCCTCCTTCACCGCGAGGAGTTCCCGATTGCCCACGTCATAGTTGCGCTCGGCTGGGGTCAACCTGCGGGAAAAATAGGCACAAGGATGGAGAACCTTGTTGGCCTCCACGCTCTGGGACAGCATGGCTCCTATCCCTGAGTCAGAGGCATCCACCACCACTATGAACTGGCGATTAGGATCAGGCTGCACCAGAACTGGTGCAGACGAGAACCGGCGTTTCAACTCCCTGAACGCGGCTTCGCACAGATCCGACCAGGTGAAGGGGACTTTAGTGGAGGTCAGGGCAGTCAGGGGGCTAACTACCTGACTGTACCCCTTAATGAACCTCCGGTAGAAATTCGCAAAGCCGAGGAACTGTTGCAGCTTCCTTCGGCTTGTTGGTTGGAGCCAATCTCTCACCGCCGCAACATTGGCCAGATCAGGGGCGACGGAGTTGGAGGAGATGATGAACCCCAAGAAGGACAAAGACGTATGGTGGAACTCGCACTTCTCGCTCTTCATGAACAACCGGTTCTCTAACAATCGCTGTAGGATCTGACGTACATGCTGGACATGAGTCTCAGACTCAACTGGCTCTCTACTCTCACTACAGATCACAATGTCATCTGCAAACATTGTAGTCCATGGAGACTCCTGTCTGATCTCATCCATCAACCTGTCCATCGCCACATGAAATTACTCAGAGCTGAACCTTGGTGTAATCCCACCTTCACCTTGAATGAATCTGTCATTCTGACTGCATTTCACCACTATCACACTATCCTTGTACATGTCCTGCACTACCCTCACGTACTTCTATGCCACTCCAGACTTCCTCATATAATACCACACCTCTTCTCTTGGCACGCAGTCACAAGCTTTCACACAAAGTCCACAAATGCAATGTATGTCCATCTGGCCTTCTCTATACTTCTCCATCATGATGCTTTCCTGAACATTCCAATTCATTCCTGTCTCCCTCACCACATCTTCCGTACTTTTCCAGTTGTCCAAAATTGCTTCCCCTCCATCCAGTGCCTCTCTCACCTGCGCAATGAATTTCACAAAACAGTCTTCCTCCTTCAGCTTCCACCATCTGTTCCTTGGTTGAGCTCTGATTCTCGTCAACTTCTTCATCTCTTAAGTCATCCTACAAACCACCATCCTATGCTGTCTAGCTACACTATCCCCTGTCATCGCCTTACAGTCCTTAATCAATTTTACCTTTCATCTCTTACAAAGAATGTAGCCCACCTGTGTGCACCTTCCTCCACTCTTATATGTTACCCTGTGCAGTACCATTCTTTTTGCAAAATCAGCTATTATCTGCCTTTCCACATACCATATACCCTTTACTTCCTCATCACCTGTGTTTCCTATGCCAGCAGTAGAAGTTATCACCATTCTTTCATGTATGGGTACATTTCCAACTGCACACTCATCACCCTGTCAGACACTTGCTTAATCTCTAACAAACTCTTAACATACTCTTCCTTTAAAATAACCCCAACAACGGTTCTTTTCCTATACACACCATAATACAACAACTTGAACCCACGCCGATTCTCCTGGCCTTACTTCCCTTCCACTTGGTGTCTTGCACACATACAATATGTTTACCTTTCTCCTCACCATCATGACAGCCAGCAATCTCCCTTTAGCATTGACACTACCAACATTCAAAGTTTCGATTCTCACTTCCACCCTTTTAGTTTTCTTCTTCACCCGCTGTCTCTGGACACATTCTCCTCCTCATCTTCTTTTTCTTCACCCAGCAGTAGCCCAATTTCCACGGGCACCCTGTTGGGCAGCGGCACCAGTGCTCGTCGTTGTTAACCCAGGCCTCCAACAAACCAGTATGGAAATTTGACTTGTAGTCTGAATTTTTGTTTTGGTTTGTTTTATGTCAGATGCACTTCCTGACACAACCCTACTCATTTATCTGGGCTTGGAACTGGCAGTCAGAGTGTACTGGCTGCACACCCCATGTGGCTGAGATATTACAATAATATGTTTGGTTTCTTTTCTGTGATTTGAAAGTATATACTGTACTTTTTAGTTGGGTGGAGGTTATGTTTTTCCCCCTGCTTGTTTGTTTGTTTGGTTGGTTGTGAACAGGTCTGGTTTGAATGAGAAAAAACATTTGTGTTGATAGGCTGGTTCGAAAGTTTAAGTAGGTATGTGTGCAGTTGTGGGCACAGCTAACCAAAAACTTAGCTTCGATAACAGCTAATCAGTTAACTAACATGTTATGTTTTCTAAAGCTAAACTGATAAACCACCCAAAAATTAATCGAAAGCTACAGCTAACTGATAACTTTCAAAATTGAGTTTTAACACCATAATCACAAACCCAAACAATGAGTCATCACTTCTGTCTTTTGTGCGCCCTGCCCACTGCTGGAAGCTCCTGTCTACTACATATTACTACATAATTTGTCTACTACATATTTTGCAGCAGCGAAGCAGTTAGGAGGTGGTAAGCTTGACTCTACCGCAACAAAAGGAGCCTGACTGCCAGGTTGCCACAAAAAAGTAATTATTCCTTAAAAGCATACAGCAGTCCTGCTGTGAGGCAGAGGTCTTGGAAAATAAAGCAGTTTTGACTTATAGTTTTGATTTATAAATCAAATTAATCCAGATACATTAACTACATTAATGACAATTCTGTCATTTGTACAAAGTTAAAATATAACACGTACCTTTTCATTTTTAATAATGCACTAATTCTGAAGTTTTGTAACAAACACACACAGATGCCAAAGGGATTATGGGTAAAATGAGCATCCGCTAACACTGATTGGTTGACTCATTCATTGTATGTAAAAACAAACACGTTAATGTGACGTGTGTGTTGGTTTACATATAAATGTGCTTTTGTAAAAGCTGCCATTTTTTCATACATTAAAAAAAATAATAAAGAAATAAAAAAAAATATTTGCAAAAGCCAACAGTCAGGTTGTGATTAGACAACCATCTCATTTAACCGGGGTCAAAATGCATAGAACACACTGCTATCTACTGGCGCCCAGATGCTCAGACCCTAACCCATAATGCTTTGTGTGCCAGAGAGTTGCTGTGGTCTAAACAACACAGAGAGAATCCACAACAAACATTGTAAATGAACATTATACAACCAAAATGAACATTTTTATTTCTTTTTATTTCTGCCATGAACACTACTGGCCAGGAGATGGCAGTAGAGACCCTGAGAACTTGATAAAACAAATATTCCAAATAAGTAATCTGTGTCTGCTATGTTTAATCTGCGTGGAATTTAATAAACGCAAACCGAATTTCAGGCATCTTATATATATTACTCTGGGACAAAGATGACAAACGTTGTAAAGGACAATAAGCACGACATTAAAGAGCAAACAGGAAGCGATTGCAGCTCACAGTGATTCCAATTGAAGATAATGGAGAAGTAACCTGAGCTTCTTCTGGCATTTTTACATAAACAAACACAATAACAACATCTATAAACCCAGAGAATATATTCAAAAGAGTTTTAGGCACAATATACAAAGAGTTTAATGCTGTTGTCCGTGTGAAGCCTGATCAGATAAATAAAAGTGGCGGGGTCTATTTATCTTTTATGGCCCTGGTTGCCCAGTAATTCCATGATTAAAGGTCTATAGATCTATAGACTTGGGCAACCAGGGCAGCTTGACCCGGTCAACAACAAGAAAGTATGTTTTACTCCCCAGGACAAACAGGTCTGCCCCAACTTTTGCCATGGTCTTTCAAGGCACTCTGATGGCATAAGTGGCTCTTTGGGATTGTGTCGCTCCTGTATGCATGTCCTGCAGTTAAACACCATTTCATTCACTTGCTGGCTGAGTCCCGGCCACCACACAGACTGACGTGCTCGTCCTTTGCACTTCACGACACCAAGGTGTCCTTCATGTAGTTTAGCGAGAACATCATTCTGCATTGCTGAAGGTATTACGAGTCGTGTGTCTTTCAGCAGTAAGCCGTCTTTCACTGTGAGTGCAGCCCACTCTGGCCAGTAATTTTTCAGCACTGGTTCCTGTTTTGCATGCACTGGCCATCCTTCTGTGCATAGGGTCATGATACGTGAGCAGACACTGTCGGCTTTCAGCTGCTCTTTCAGATTTTCCAAATATGATGAGCTGGCAGGTAGACCTTCAATAACACAGTCCACGTAAATGTTGGTGCTCTCCATCAGCTCCTGCTCATCAGTGGACATACATGATTTCACAGGTGAGCGTGACAGTGTGTCCGCTGTCCACAGTGACTTTCCTGGTACATGCTCAGTGGAATATAAGTAGCGCATCAGCCTCACTCCGAAGCACAAACGATCCAATGCTTGAACTCCAAGCAGACTGAGAAGGGGTTTATGGTTGGTCTCCAAGCAAAAGTGCTTCCCTATGAGGAAATCTCAGAACTGTTCACAGGCCCATGTAAGGCCCAGGGCCTCCTTCTCTACCTGTGCGTATCATTGCTCGGTTGGAGTGAGCGACCGGGAAGCATAAGCCATAGGCTTCCATTCTCCCTCCCACCTCTGAAGAAGAACGCCCCCCAAGCCATATGATGATGCATTGGCAGACACTGTGGTGTCTCTGCCTGGGTCATACATGTTGAGTACAGGGGGAGAGGATAGAGCTTTCTTTAGCGCTGCAAATGCTGCTGCCTGGTCCACGTCCCAGATCCATGGAGCAGGATAAACTTTCCCAGCTGGTTAACCATACCGAGAAAACTCCTTAACTCACTCACATTTGTGGGTGCTGTCATGTCTGTGATGGCCTCTGTCTTTTTTGGGTCAGGGCAAATGCCTGCGGTTGTGATGATATGGCTCAGACAGGCTATCTCGCTCTTAGAGAGTTAACACTTGTCGACATTTAGTGTGATGGCTGCTTTTTCCAGTCTTTGAAGCATAGCATGAAGTCAAGTGTCATGCTCTTCCTGATCTCGCCCCATGCCAACAGATCATCGATGTGGCAGACCACACCTCCGAGCCCCTCTGTGATCTCTGCGATCCTGCACTGGAAATGTTCGGGCGCAGAGGTGATGCCAAATGGAAGGCGGTTAAAGTGGAACCGCCCAAAGGGTGTTATGAATGTCGTGTACTTGGCTGATTCCTCTGTTAGTGGAATCTGCCAGAAATCCATATTGGCATCCAACTTGCTGAACACTTTTGCTCCAGTAAGTGTTCCCAAGCTCTGCTCCACTGATGGCAGAATGTATTTTTCATGGCACCCATACTCATTTAAGCCAGTTAGAGCCACACACAGCCGCACCTTTTTCCTGTCCTTCTTGGGCACGACCACCATGCCAGCACACCAGTCTGTCAGCTCCTCCAATTAAGGGTCACGGGGGGCTGGAGCCTATCCCAGCAGTCATAGGGTGTGAGGCGGGGTACACCCAGGACAGGATGCCAGTCTGTCGCAGGGCCACAAATAGACAAACACAGACACACCCACACCTAAGGACAATTTTAAAGATTCCAATCCACCTAACCCGCATGTTTTTGGATGTGGGAGGAAACCGGAGCACCCGGAGGAAACCCACGCAAACACGGGGAGAACATGCAAACTCCACAGAGAAAGGCCACGGGAATTAAACCCATGACCTTCTCGCTGTGAGGCAACAGTGCTAACCACTAAGCCACCATGCTGCCTAAACCATTACTTAAGAAACCTAATCTTGACCCAAGTGTATTTAAAAACTATCGGCCAATATCAAATCTATCATTTTGCTCAAAAATTCTGGAAAAAGTGGTGTCACGGCAGCTCGTCGACTAGCTTACTGAGAATAATCTCTTTGACCCATTGCAGTCTGCTTTTAGAAAAATATCATTCCACAGAGACGGCTCTCACTAAAGTGGTGAATGATCTTCTGCTTGCAATGGATTGGGACACCACTACGGTTCTGGGGCTGTTAGATCTCAGTGCTGCATTTGATACCGTGGATCATCATATTCTACTTGATAGGCTGGAAAATCACTTTGGGATTACTGGGAGTGCATGGTTGATATCATACTTGACCAGTCGTTCTCACTGTGTTTTGTGCAGTAACACTACCTCTAACCTTAGTGATATGAAATTTGGGGTTCCACAGGGGTCCATCTTAGGCCCCCCTGCTTTTCTCCCTTTATATAGCACCCCTTGGGCACATACTGTGGCATTTTTGGATTACCTTTCACTGCTATGCTGATGATACTCAGTTATACATGCCGATAACTGCTGGCAATCTCATTCACATGAAATCCTGAGAAGATTGCCTTGCATCAGTGAGAAGTTGGATGTCTACAAACTTCCTACTTTTAAACTGTGATGTGATGGTTCTTGTTGCAATGAGACATCGGCATCAATTTGACCAGTTAACGCTTAGCCTAGGCTCGTGTGTCATACATCACGCTGACAAAGTGAGGAACCTGGGGGTAATTTTTGATCCTACATTGTCGTTTGACCTCCAAATTATATATATTATGAGGACTGCTTTCTTCCACCTGTAAAATATAGCGACGATTTGTCCCATCCTGTCTATGGCTGATGCTGAGAACCCGATCCATGCATTTATCTCTTCTAGATTGAACTACTGCAATGTTCTATTTTCTGGTTTACCGCAGTCTAGCATTAGGGGTCTCCAATTGGTTCAAAATGCTGCAGCCAGACTTTTGACATGAAGCAGAAAGTACAACCACATTACACTCATTTTGGCATCCCTTCACTGGCTTCCTGTCCCAGTGAGATCAGATTTCAAGGTTCTGCTACTAGTTTATAAAATTGTTCATGGACTGGCACCTCCCTACCTCGCTGACCTAATTAAACCTTACGTACCGGCCCGGGCTTTGCGTTCTCTGGGCGCAGGACTACTTTATGTACCTAGGGTGAATAAGAAGTCTGCGGGTCATAGAGCTTTCTCTTATCGTGCCCCTGTTCTGTGGAATGATCTCCCCGGGTCAATAAACATTCAGATTCTGTGGAGACTTTTAAATCCAGACTTAAGATGCATTTATCAATCAATCAATCAATCAATTTTTTTATATAGCGCCAAATCACAACAAACAGTTGCCCCAAGGCGCTTTATATTGTAAGGCAAGGCCATACAATAATTATGTAAAACCCCAACGGTCAAAACGACCCCCTGTGAGCAAGCACTTGGCTACAGTGGGAAGGAAAAACTCCCTTTTAACAGGAAGAAACCTCCAGCAGAACCAGGCTCAGGGAGGGGCAGTCTTCTGCTGGGACTGGTTGGGGCTGAGGGAGAGAACCAGGAAAAAGACATGCTGTGGAGGGGAGCAGAGATCGATCACTAATGATTAAATGCAGAGTGGTGCATACAGAGCAAAAAGAGAAAGAAACAGTGCATCATGGGAACCCCCCAGCAGTCTACGTCTATAGCAGCATAACTAAGGGATGGTTCAGGGTCACCTGATCCAGCCCTAACTATAAGCTTTAGCAAAAAGGAAAGTTTTAAGCCTAATCTTAAAAGTAGAGAGGGTGTCTGTCTCCCTGATCTGAATTGGGAGCTGGTTCCACAGGAGAGGAGCCTGAAAGCTGAAGGCTCTGCCTCCCATTCTACTCTTACAAACCCTAGGAACTACAAGTAAGCCTGCACTCTGAGAGCGAAGCGCTCTATTGGGGTGATATGGTACTACGAGGTCCCTAAGATAAGATGGGACCTGATTATTCAAAACCTTATAAGTAAGAAGAAGAATTTTAAATTCTATTCTAGAATTAACAGGAAGCCAATGAAGAGAGGCCAATATGGGTGAGATATGCTCTCTCCTTCTAGTCCCCGTCAGTACTCTAGCTGCAGCATTTTGAATTAACTGAAGGCTTTTTAGGGAACTTTTAGGACAACCTGATAATAATGAATTACAATAGTCCAGCCTAGAGGAAATAAATGCATGAATTAGTTTTTCAGCATCACTCTGAGACAAGACCTTTCTGATTTTAGAGATATTGCGTAAATGCAAAAAAGCAGTCCTACATATTTGTTTAATATGCGCTTTGAATGACATATCCTGATCAAAAATGACTCCAAGATTTCTCACAGTATTACTAGAGGTCAGGGTAATGCCATCCAGAGTAAGGATCTGGTTAGACACCATGTTTCTAAGATTTGTGGGGCCAAGTACAATAACTTCAGATTTATCTGAGTTTAAAAGCAGGAAATTAGAGGTCATCCATGTCTTTATGTCTGTAAGACAATCCTGCAGTTTAGCTAATTGGTGTGTGTCCTCTGGCTTCATGGATAGATAAAGCTGGGTATCATCTGCGTAACAATGAAAATTTAAGCAATACCGTCTAATAATACTGCCTAAGGGAAGTGTTAAGGATTTTATATATATATATATATATATATATATATATATATATATGTTATCACTGTTAAACATTTGGACCTTTGTCTTCTTTCTCATGAGAACAGTGTTGTGCTGTTTGCACTAACCCTGAGAATGTACGTGTTATTCAACCTTGTTTTAGCATGCTGGGGTCAATCTGAACTGGGAATGAAGAGCTGGATGTACTTATTATTATTATTATACAACTTGTTTTCGTAGCCGCTAACGACTGGGAGTGAAGCATGACGGGGTCAGGCTGAACTGGGAGTAAAAGAACTGAAGGTTGTTTTGACTGTTGTGACGTGATGCTTGGTGTGAAGACCAGGACACTCCAGGCAGATGCACAACAGCTGATAACTGCAACAGACGAACGGGATGTGCTGACCTCCGACGATAAGAGTAAAAGAAAGAAACTGTTTTTCCTTACAGCTGCGCTTATTGACGTATGTGTTTATGTTACGGGAAGAAACTTGTCTCGCGTTGTCCCCCCCCCCCCCCTTAGGACAAGTTTCATGATGTAATGAGGGCTTCTCTAATAAAAAGAGCGGGAGCACAGGCCAGACTTTAGTGTAGCCTTGGTGTACAGCCTGGCCGCACTCCGCGCGTGAATAATTTGACTTTCTGTCTCACTGGTGTTTCTTGACTCTGTTTGTCTTATCAAAGGCTTTAAGAATGTTTGGAGGAGAAAATACCCAACAGGAAGCATGTATAAAGTGAATAAAATTGGTCCTAGCACAGAACCTTGTGGAACTCCATAATTAACTTTAGTCTGTGAAGAAGATTCCCCATTTACATGAACAAATTGTAATCTATTAGACAAATATGATTCAAACCACCGCAGCGCAGTGCCTTTAATACCTATGGCATGCTCTAATCTCTGTAATAAAATTTTATGGTCAACAGTATCAAAAGCAGCACTGAGGTCTAACAGAACAAGCACAGAGATGAGTCCACTGTCCGAGGCCATAAGAAGATCATTTGTAACCTTCACTAATGCTGTTTCTGTACTATGATGAATTCTAAAACCTGACTGAAACTCTTCAAATAGACCATTCCTCTGCAGATGATCAGTTAGCTGTTTTACAACTACCCTTTCAAGAATTTTTGAGAGAAAAGGAAGGTTGGAGATTGGCCTATAATTAGCTAAGATAGCTGGGTCAAGTGATGGCTTTTTAAGTAATGGTTTAATTACTGCCACCTTAAAAGCCTGTGGTACATAGCCAACTAACAAAGATAGATTGATCATATTTAAGATCGAAGCATTAAATAATGGTAGGGCTTCCTTGAGCAGCCTGGTAGGAATGGGGTCTAATAAACATGTTGATGGTTTGGTAACTAATGAAAATAACTCAGACAGACCAATCGGAGAGAAAGAGTCTAACCAAATACCGGCATCACTGAAAGCAGCCAAAGATAATGATACGTCTTTGGGATGGTTATGAGTAATTTTTTCTCTAATAGTTAAAATTTTGTTAGCAAAGAAAGTCATGAAGTCATTACTAGTTAAAGTTAATGGAATACTCAGCTCAATAGAGCTCTGACTCTTTGTCAGCCTGGCTACAGTGCTGAAAAGAAACCTGGGGTTGTTCTTATTTTCTTCAATTAGTGATGAGTAGAAAGATGTCCTAGCTTTATGGAGGGCTTTTTTATAGAGCAACAGACTCTTTTTCCAGGCTAAGTGAAGATCTTCTAAATTAGTGAGACGCCATTTCCTCTCCAACTTACGGGTCATCTGCTTTAAGCTACGAGTTTGTGAGTTATACCACGGAGTCAGGCACTTCTGATTTAAAGCTCTCTTTTTTAGAGGAGCTACAGCATCCAAAGTTGTCTTCAATGAGGTTGTAAAACTATTGACGAGATACTCTATCTCACTTACAGAGTTTAGGTAGCTACTCTGCACTGTGTTGGTATATGGCATTAGAGAACATAAAGAAGGAATCATATCCTTAAACCTAGTTACAGCGCTTTCTGAAAGACTTCTAGTGTAATGAAACTTATTCCCCACTGCTGGGTAGTCCATCAGAGTAAATGTAAATGTTATTAAGAAATGATCAGACAGAAGGGAGTTTTCAGGGAATACTGTTAAGTCTTCTATTTCCATACCATAAGTCAGAACAAGATCTAAGATATGATTAAAGTGGTGGGTGGATTTACTTTTTGAGCAAAGCCAATAGAGTCTAACAATAGATTAAATGCAGTGTTGAGGCTGTCATTCTCAGCATCTGTGTGGATGTTAAAATCGCCCACTATAATTATCTTATCTGAGCTAAGCACTAAGTCAGACAAAAGGTCTGAAAATTCACAGAGAAACTCACAGTAACGACCAGGTGGACGATAGATAATAACAAATAAAACTGGTTTTTGGGACTTCCAATTTGGATGGACAAGACTAAGAGTCAAGCTTTCAAATGAATTAAAGCTCTGTCTGGGTTTTTGATTAATTAATAAGCTGGAATGGAAGATTGCTGCTAATCCTCCCCCCCGGCCCGTGCTACGAGCATTCTGACAGTTAGTGTGACTCGGGGGTGTTGACTCATTTAAACTAACATATTCATCCTGCTGTAACCAGGTTTCTGTAAGGCAGAATAAATCAATATGTTGATCAATTATTATATCATTTACCAACAGGGACTTAGAAGAGAGAGACCTAATGTTTAATAGACCACATTTAACTGTTTTAGTCTGTGGTGCAGTTGAAGGTGCTATATTATTTTTTCTTTTTGAATTTTTATGCTTAAATAGATTTTTGCTGGTTATTGGTAGTCTGGGAGCAGGCACCGTCTCTACGGGGATGGGGTAATGAGGGGATGGCAGGGGGAGAGAAGCTGCAGAGAGGTGTGTAAGACTACAACTCTGCTTCCTGGTCCCAACCCTGGATAGTCACGGTTTGGAGGATTTAAGAAAATTGGCCAGATTTCTAGAAATGAGAGCTGCTCCATCCAAAGTGGGATGGATGCCGTCTCTCCTAACAAGACCAGGTTTTCCCCAGAAGCTTTGCCAATTATCTATGAAGCCCACCTCATTTTTTGGACACCACTCAGACAGCCAGCAATTCAAGGAGAACATGCAGCTAAACATGTCACTCCCGGTCTGATTGGGGAGGGGCCCAGAGAAAACTACAGAGTCCGACATTGTTTTTGCAAAGTTACACACCGATTTAATGTTAATTTTAGTGACCTCCGATTGGCGTAACCGGGTGTCATTACTGCCGACGTGAATTACAATCTTACCAAATTTACGCTTAGCCTTAGCCAGCAGTTTCAAATTTCCTTCAATGTCGCCTGCTCTGGCCCCCGGAAGACAATTGACTATGGTTGCTGGTGTCGCAATTTATTTTCCCTTTCGTCTGGCTAGCATACTGGCATAGTATAGTTCTGCACTTTTTACTCTTAATTCATTTTATTAGGAAACAGAGCATGCGGCGGCTTCAACTTTACCTAAATTCTGGGTCTTTTAGTGAAGCTTAGGGCTAGTGGCCAGCGATCACCTTAGTATTTCTTGTTTTACTTGTTTAATGCTGGCAGATTATACTGTATTTCTTGTCTTTCTGATGCCTAATTCTGTTTTTTTCTCTCTGTTTAAGGTACAGCTCCATCCACAGATGGGTGTAGTATTTGTGCTGGAGACCCTCCTGTCCTGTGCACCAACTGCATTTCCTGTATATTTGTTTTGTGAATTGTTCTGTAATTTGTGTCTGTAGCATGGCCCAAGCAGAGGGTCACCCCATGAGTCTGGTCTGCTTGAGGTTTCTTCCTCAGAGGGAGTTTTTCCTGACCACTGCTGCTCTGGGGGTCAGTAAGGTTAAACTTTAGTTGTGTGAAGTTGCTTGAGGCAGCACTGTTGTGATTTGATGCTATATAAATGAAAATACATTGAAAAACTGAGCAGGTGCCAAGAGTGTGAGTGAAAGAAAACATAGAGTGGACAGAATCAAATTGTGAGACAAAGACAATAGCAGGTGCAGTGCTATGGAGTGGGAACATAAATACTTAAGCAAAACTAAACTGGGACTGACTAAGAAAACAAGGTGGTAAGAAAAACAAACTACATGAAAACAGAAAGCAAAACCCAACATAAAACATAACTGATAATATAAATGAGAAAAGCAGAATAAACAAGCGATAAACAAAGATCAATAATGCAAACACAAACCCACTGAACATAACTTGAACAGAACTGTCAGGATTTTTTTTTTTTGGGGGGGGGGGGGGGGGGGTTCCTGTTATGTTTAGTCTCTTGCTGGGGTTTTTCTGTTGACTCTGTCTGTCCCTTTATCTCTTGTCTGTCTCTGCTGACTCTTGGTGGTGGGTGTTTCTTTCTCTCTCTGGTCACACCCTCCTTCTGGTTTATTCCATGCACACCTGTCCCCAATCAGCACCTCATCACCTGGGTATATTTAAGCTCCGCAGTTCCCCTTGTCAGTTTCCAGATTGATACGCCTCGTGCCTTCTCTCCAGCTCTGCTTGTATTCTTGACCTGCTTGCCTCTTGTGTGTTCCGATTGAATGAATGAATGAATGAGTTTATTTATTTGGCACACGTGTTAATAATATAACAATTTAACAAAACAATAAACAAACCAATATAACATTATAACAAAATAACAATAATATTAACCAAAAAACAAACCCCATGTGTCCGGAAGGGAGTGGGTTGAAGCAGAGCTGATCGTGTCCACCCCTTATACCACAAATCTAACAATTATATTCACTCATACTCACAGACTCGTAAACACATATCGCTATGCAGACACAGACTCACATATTCATACACTCACACAAACTTATGATACATACATGTCCACACACACACACACACACACACACACACACATATATATGCATATATTTGTCCATAATTAAACAATACTTATAATTCAAATCATATTTTCTTCATTGTAATACCAAAGTACGACATATTCTAATCTCTGTTGGACATTCATTCCATTTCTTCACCCCAATCACAGACACACAAAAACCCTTTGCATTTGTTCTTACTGGTGGTTTCTTAAAAATTGCACAACCTCATAAACTGTAACTGGATTTGAACAGATTCTGGACATGTCTTGGTAAGGCTTGGCTTTTTGCTTTAAACAAAGTTTGAATTGTGATGTAATTCACCAAATCTCTGAATTTTAATAAATTTAAAGACACAAATAGAGAATGCGTTGGTTCACGGTAATGTTTACTGCAGATGATTCTTATAGCTTGTTTTTGTAAAAGAAATACTTGATTAGTATTTGATTTGTAAGTGTTTCCCCACATCTCAACACAATATGTCATGTTTGGAGTTATGAAGGAGTGATATAAAGTAAGTAACCCTTTTTGTGAAAGTATGTCTTTAGTTTTATACAAAATAGTTATGGATTTTGACATTTTCGATTTGATATAATTTATATGTGGTTTCCAGCTGAGTTTGTTATCAATTATAACACCTAGGAATTTGTTCTCCATTACTACTTCTATTTCCATATTGTGTATAGTAAGGTTTTTACATTTAGGTACTTGTTTATTTTCAAATATAATACCTTTAGTTTTCCCAAGGTGGAGTGACAATTTATTAGCATCAAACCAAGCCTTAAACTTTTTTAACTCATTCTCCACCATGTCCAGAAGCTGTTCTAGATTATCACCACTACTGAAGACAGTTGTATCATCTGCAAATAAAATACACTTTAGTGATTGTGACATCCAACCTATATCACTAATATTATAAAAGAAACAACAAGGGACCAAGCACAGAGCCCTGCAGCACTCCACAAGTAATTTCCCGAAGTAGAGTCAGTGTCATTGAACTGAACATATTGAAATCTTCCCTGTAAATAACTTTTAGTTAGTAATATTGCATGATTCACCATGTCAAACGTTTTCTGTAGATCAAAGAAAATGGCAACTGTATATTGTTTTCTATCAATTGCCGTCGCTTTACTTTCAACAAAATCCATCAAAGCCAGTGATGTAGGCCGAGATTTTCTGAATCCATATTGCTCATCACAAAGTATCTCATGCTTTAATAAATAATCATACAATCTCTTAGCAAATATTTTTTCTAGAATTTGGAAAATTGTGGTAGGACTGAAACAGGTCTATAATTAGAAAAAACATGTTTGTCACCGGTTTTAAACAAGGGTATTACTTTAGCTATTTTCATTTGAGAGGGGAATTTACCAGCATGTAATGACATATTGCAAAAGTGGTTAAAAGGTTTTACTATACAATCAATAATTATTTTCAATAAAGCCATATCCAGATTATTATAGTCAGTCGATTTCTTACTTTCAGAATTTTGAACCAAATCAATTATTTCTTTATTGTCGGTTCCACAAATAAACATTGACACAGGTTTATTGAATGCATTATTGTTAATCCAAGAATTATTACTTGTAGAATCAATACTACTTGCAAGATTCTTCCCCACATTAACAAAGTATTCATTAAAATGATCAGCAATAGATTTATTTGCATCAACCACAGTGTTATTATCTGAATAAAAAAAATGGAGGATAATCCCTAGCAATTTTATTCTTTTTTATTATCGCATTTATGATATTCCAAGTATTTTTAATATTGGTTCTATTTTTTTCAAGTAACTCACTGTAATACCTATTCTTGCTAAGTCTCATAATGTTTTTGCTTTCAGCTTCCTTAGTTCTTAATTTTATAAACTGTTTATACAATCAATTTTTCTTTTTACATGCATTGTGAAGACCTTTCGTTATCCATGGTTTGTTACTGTACCGATCAAGATGGCGCCGGCATGCTTGGCACGCCATCTTGTACTGGCGATAGTTGTATGTCTTTTAATCATACTGTGTTTGATGACAAGGTCCATTGACTCTCTGCTGAGCTATAACCACTATGAGCTTTTGAAAATAAAATCTGCGGTGGATTCGGTGGAGGCATATCGTAATAGTGGAACTTATTTTTCCCCTCTGCTGGCTAATGTTCCTGCGTACCTGTCGCGCACCGGCATCTTACCTGTAAACGAAAGAAGAGACGTCGAGGGAAGCGTGGGGGTACTCTTGTCAAGCTGAAGCTTTGGCTGACACATTCTGCAAATTTGTACAATATCCCCATTGAATATATGGACTGTTTTCGTCGTTTCACGTCACGCCGCGCCTTGAACTTTTCTGGCACCTGGTTGGTTCCTGTGGTTCCTTCGCTTGATGTGGAGCCCTGGACGCTACATACCACCAAGCCACGATGAGCTGAAGTCTCTCCAGGCATAAACCACGCCAACCTCCGAGGCCTTAGCCAGGTAGCTTCGGAGGCTAATACCCAGATTATGAACTGTGTGCTAGTTAATGCACGTTCTGTGATGAACAAGACTTTCATTTTGCAGGATTTTTTCTCCACACACTTTTTGGATGTATTGTTTGTGACTGAGACTTGGATCTCTGCGGGTGAGTCCTCAGCTTTTGTTGACCTGGTTCCTTCGAACTGCTCATTCATGAATGTTCCAAGAAGCAGTGGTCGGGGTGGTGGCATTGCTACTATTTTCAGAGACAGTTTGGCATATAAAAGTATTGTGCCTGGATGTTTTTCGTCATTTGAATTATGCTGCTTTGAACTGGGACACCGCAATCCTGTGTTGTGCGCACTTATCTATCGCCCACCCAAGCACAACAAAGATTTTTTAAATGATTTCTCTGACTTGCTTGCAGCTGTTATTCCACAGTATGATCGAATCTTACTTCTGGGTGATTTTAATGTTCATGTTTGCTGTCCGTCCAAGCCTTTGGCTACTGAGTTTTTAGAATTGATTGATATATTTAATTTTATGCAACATGTTACCGAAGCAACGCACATATTTAGTCATAGGTTGGACTTGCTTTTAACTAATGGTTTTGATGTCAATAATGTTCAGCTTCTGGATGTAGTGTTCTCTGATCACCGTCCAGTGTTATTTAATTTTATTTTGGACAGCAGTAATAAACCCAGTGTTTCTGCATGCTATCGGCGGCAGCTGAGGCCAGAAGCGGGAGATCATTTCTCCTCCCTTTTTGTTGCCTCAAAAAACAATGTAGCTGTCACATGCCAAGACACATAACAAATTGCATCTACTTTTCTTTTGGCATGCAATACCATTATGAACACTATTGCTCCACTCAAAGCTATGCACCCTAAACCCAGGCAGGAGCCCTGGTTGAATGAAACTGCGACAGGCCAGACGTGAGTGTAGGAGGGCGGAGCGCAAATGGAAGAAAGATGGACTGACCGTCTCCTATCAAATTCTTTAAAAAAGTTGGAGAAAATTCCAAAATATGGTCAGGTCTAAAAAGGCAAAATACTTTTCCAATCTAATTTCTGATAACTGGGACAAACCTCGTTTGTTAAACCCTGGCCAATCCACCACTTTGGAAGCAACTCAAGTTGTTTGTAATCGCTTTTTAAATTTCTTTTGTGATAAGGTCGCCAGTATTAGGGCTGGGATGACTGTCACTTTGGCCAGTTCAATCATGGCTCACACCTGTTCTGCTGTGTTAGACCGGTTTGAACCTGTGTTATTTTCAGATTTATCAAATATTGTTAAAAATCTCAAACCTTCATTTTGTCCCTCAGACTGTATCCCCCCACGACTCTTTAAAGAGGTCTGGGGAACTATCGGCCCTGATGTTGTTGTTTTGGTCAACAGCAGCCTTATGTCAGGAAAAGTTCCTGCGTTTTGTAAGCAGGCTGTAGTTGAGCCTCTTTTAAAGAAAGCGAGTCTTGATAACTCTGTTATCTCTAATTATAGGCCCATATCTAAGTTTCCTTTTATTTCAAAGATTTTGGAAAAAGCTGTTCTTGTACAACTACAAGAGTTTTTAGAAACGAACGTTTTAGACAGTTTTAAGTCAGGTTATAAATTATTTCACGGCACGGAGTCTGCACTTTTAAAGGGTTTTAATGACCTGTTTTTAATCACTGATTCTGGTGATTCTGCCGTTTTGGTGCTTTTAGACTTGACTGCTGCCTTCGACACAGTTGACCATGCAACTCTTTTATCTCTTCTTGAGACCTGTGTGGGTGTCAGGGGGACAGCCTTGGACTGGTTCCACTCTTACCTTACAGGCCGTTCATTTACTGTCAGGCTGGGGGAGTCCACCTCATCTTCTGTTCCTCTGAACTGTGGAGTCCACCAGGGTTCTATTCTTGGGCCTATTCTCTTCACCCTATACCTTCTCCCGTTAGGTCAGGTGTTTAGAAAACATGGCATATCTTATCATCTTTATGCAGATGATACTCAAATTTACTTGCCTATTAAGAAGAACTCTAGCAGCCCCCTGACACCCTTGCTTGTGTGCCTGGAAGACATCAAGGCTTGGTTGGCTCAAAAGTTTCTTAGCTTAAATGAGAACAAAACCGAGGTGATTGTGTTTGGGCCCAGTATTGGTTCCACAGCTTGATTAGACCTGGGCCCTCTCAGTCAACACAGGAAGCCCACAGCCACCAACCTTGGCGTCATTATGGACTCTGATCTTAAACTGGACAGGCAGGTCAAGGCGGTTGTTAAATCCAGCTTTTATCAGCTTCGTCTTTTAACCAAAATTAAATTAATTTGATCCTTTTCTGACTTGGAGCGCGTCATGCATGCTTTTATTTCTTCACGCCTGGACTACTGCAATTCACTTTTTTTTGGAATTAATCATAATACACTTCACAGATTGCAGTTAGTCCAGAACGCTGCTGCACGCCTCTTAACTGGGATCAAAAAACATGAACATATTACACCCATTCTTGCGTCTTTGCACTGGCTCCCTGTTAATTTTAGAATTGATTTTAAAATTTTATTATTTGTTTTTAAAGCTTTAAATGGACTGGCCCCACAATATATTGTAGACCTCCTCCAAATTTACTCCCCAGCACGTGCTCTGAGGTCTGAGGGCCAGCTCCAGCTTGTGGTGCCTAGGACGAGACTTAAGACCAGGGGGAACAGGGCCTTCTCTGTGGCTGGGCCCAGACTCTGGAACGTTCTGCCTCTCCACGTTCGAATGTTTATCATACAACCTTGAAACAATGGAAACAAAAGTATCATATGATTTGTCAATATTGTCAATATAGACTTCATTCCAGTTCTGAAGTGTTAGCTCAGCTCTTAAATTATCAATAGCTACAGGTGTTAATTTCCTTGTCAAGGTTCGAGTATCACTTCGGGGGTTACCCATACGCAGCGATCCAAAAACAGCGAAAACCGGCAAGTGATCACTAATATCACTTAACAGTAGCCCTCCACTGAGATTACCTAATGTAACATTAAATGTTATCAATGAGAGTTGTTGAATTCACAGTTATTCAGCTTGGATGAATAATAGATGGATACAACCACAAACAATATAAAGCTTTTACAAATGAGGTGGTTTGTGGATGATTATGAGGATTTAAAAAATCTATATTAAAGTCTCCACAGATAAATAAATGCTTGTTGATAGAGCTTGTTGCTCTATCATAAATAAAAGCTCTATCATTGATATTGTAAGCTTTAAATTGTTGTTCTGTAAAGTATTTGCACCAGATCCGGATCAGACTCAGGTCCAAAGGGGCGGGATGCGCTTTTATTATAATCAAATGTTTCTAGACAGAGCTCCTGGGCAGAAATAAACTGGTTATATTGTGTGTTGGGGGGTTTGGCTGGATGTTTTTGTGTTGTTTTCTTTTCTTTGCTCTCCAGGTGGTATGCAAACTGGTTGTTGTCTGTGGAGACGGTGCTGGCAGAAGAATCCTTCACCCTCATCAACATTATTGGCCGCACTTGTGGAGGATGTTCATGTGCAGGCCTAATGACTCGCAGCACCTGTGGATGATGCTCACGTACAGACTTAAAGACTTTCAGCTGAAGCAGATAATGAGATGGCGTTCTGCATTTAAGCCATGAGTGATTCAAGCAGAATTGCCGGGAACTCGACCTTGTGACGTTCGTTTGTGAGACGCTGAGGACCGCGCCTGGGTTTGACACATCGTGCCTGTGAAGGAGGACGGGTGAGGGACACATGCTGTCAGCACACATCAGAGGTGATTGATTGTCTGAATAAGTGTTAATAGTAATTTGGTATTTTGTTACGCAGTATATTTGAACATTGATGAGAATTGTGCAGCTCGCTTCTCACCGTCGTGGCGTGCGGACTGATGATCCTCCACCTGTTGTGAGAAGCTGCTCATTTACATAAAGCTTAAATTCAGACCTGAATGTGTTGCTGATAGTGTGTGCCTTTGAAGGATATTAGTTGTAGCTGTTGACTTACCTCACCTCTTCTATCCTTCACAGAGTCAGTTTGTCGTGTCCACCTGGGGGGTGTTTGGGGGTGAATTTGAGTCCAGAAGCGCCGGGCTTCGATCCCTTTGGGCGCTGGAGAGCGCGCCATCCTTCACTCCGCCAGACAAACCATATATTATGTTGTACACAATTATTGCACAGAAAGGGAAATAAATGTTTTGTTTTTGGAACCGCTTTCTGGTTATTTAGCGCTGGGTTCAGTCAGACGCAGGTCCGCTCCGTTCTCTTTCATCTGTCATCATAATCAACCTCAAGACCAATACATTTTCACCATTTTTGTTCTTGTTCATATTTTTTTTTTTCAGTTCCTCAATATCTTTGATAACCAACACCTTAGCTTCCTCCAGTGTACCGTTCAATTTGATAAACACTTTACAATTGTTGACCCATGTACTCTGAATTTTATTTTGTCTCCGTATCTGGCTTTCTTAGCAATATCTGCATTCCTTTTTGTCAAGTGATCATTCAAATAGACATTTGTACCTTTTAAATTTTTCCTTGTTTCATTAACGCTACCTTATTTTTCCTATTCACAAACCTCATTATTACCGCTGGCATATTCTTGTCTTTTGTTGGAAGGGGATGGCAAGCCTCAATTGAGTCCACATCCAGGTAGATGTCCCTGGATGCGAGGAAAGCCACCACCTTGTGTTCAGTGGAGCCCTCCTCAGTCTCAGCAAAATCTTCGTCCCTGTTTGCCGTTACTGCATGGGCATATGACCTGGGTTTTATTTTTAACCCGGTCACAATGACCTCATTCATTCTTGAATATTGTTCCAAATCATCCAACCTCCTCTCCAGTACCGCTATCTTTTCATCTCTCTCCTCGACCAGCGCTCGTAATTTTGTTATTTCTTCCACAAGTGAAACAATCCTATCTTGCTTTTCCTTCATAATAGAGACGTCCTGTGAAAGGAAGTCAAGTGATCTCCTGATGTCGTCATTATCCTCCACTGTTGGTGGAGGACAATGAGGACAATGTGTTGCTCTCTTTGGAGGCATGATTATGGGACACGGCTAGTTAGCCTCCCGGCTAGTTAGCTCAGTGTGCTGGCCTTGGGGTCTGGTTGGAAAACGCCGCAGATGACTGCTGCGCCATGGGGCCTCGGAGTCCAGATGAAAACACCTCCGACGAGCTGCAGCAAGCCTCGGTCCTGAATAGCAACTCCGCCGATGATTCACTGCGGGCCTCGGGACCGGATGGAAATGCCACCGTCGTACCACGGGAACTGGGCAGAGACGCAGCAACCTCCACGGAACCACTGGGAAAGCTGCACGCCACCAAAGAAGACCAACACAGCAGCAGTGAGTGGGCTAGGCTAGCAGTGCTGTTGACGTTCTGGGCAGTATTCAAGGTACAGTCCTGTATTCTGATGTATTCCAGTAACTGTGGTCCAGGGTTCCGTTCTATGTCGCCGGCAAGTAGCAATACAAAAACCAGTTGAAATCAGTTCAGTAAACTGTTTTTACTTACAGAGCTTGTTGTCAGAGTCCTGCATTTGCGTCCAGCCGAACCAGTTATCCAGACCTGATAGATCAATCTGACCAACAATGGACGCAGCAGACTCTATGCCTTTCCAGCTTGCAGTACGCCACCATAGTAAGCAGCTTGCCCAGCAAGAGGATCATCTTGCTGCTCTCAGCACTGGCCTTGGTGAGCTAGCTCAGTGACAGGAAGCCTTCATGTCCTCCGTGAGTTCTCAGTTAGAACAACTCCTGTCGAAGTTTAATATTCAGGCCAGCCCGGACCAGGCAAAGGGCAACGTTAGCTCTCCTTCACCAAAGCCGCTTGCCACCTCCTCGGCTTCTGTACCAGAGGCCGCCATCTGTACCCAGCTTTCCCGCCTTGAATGCTTCTCTGGAGAGACGGGTGACTTATGTTCAGTATGTTTCTGTCTGACAAGACAAAGATAGCATACATGAGCTCTAACCTGTCCGGCCGGGCTGTGGCGTGGGCTACCATGGAGTGGAGCCGTCAGTCGCCATCTTGCTCCTCCCTCCGAGCATTCACCGCAGCACTTCAGCAGGTATTCCAACACACATCACTGGGACGCGAGGCGGCGCGCTCCCTGCTGAGGCATAATCAGGGCACTCATTGAGTGGCTGACTACGCAGTGGACTTCCGCATTCTTGCCACCAAGAGCAAGTGGAATCCAGCAGCACTGCAGGACGTCTTTTTCCAGGGACTGCCTACGGAGGTTCAAGATCAACTTATCACTACCGAGTTACCCGAGGATCTGGACGAGTTGACCACTCTGGCTATCCGGATTGACCGACATCTGGCAGAATGTCAGTGCACTGCGAGTCACGTCAGCTGCCCCGGTGCACCTTCTTGTCGCACCCAAGTTCAACCACTGTCCATCACTCTGATGTCAACGTCACGCCTACTGGAACCAAAGAACCGATGCACCTAGCCGCATGCACCTGACTGAGGAGGAACAACAACATAGACGGGACGATGGACTTTGTTTTTAATGTGAACGGTCAGGTCATTTAATTTCTTGTTGTCCAGTCAGGGGTGCCTCTGCTAGGTCCAGGTTCAATTTCTCTCTCGGCTCTCAGAATGTAATTTCAGCTAAATTGGAATATGATCAGAACTTTTAATTGGTGCATGCTTTTATGGACTCTGGCTCTGACGCTAATTTGATGATATCCTGTCTCGCCAGGTCCCTACACCTTAGATTGTTTCACCTCTCATGACCTCTGGTGGTCAGGGCAGTGGACGGCCATGAACTTGGCCAAATCACACACAGAACTCAGTCAGTCCATCTCACTATAAATGAGAACCATGTGGAATCAATTAGTTTCTTTGTTCTCGATAACATGACTCACTGTGTAATTCTGGGGCATCCATGGCTGCAACAGCACAGTCCAAATTTCAATAGGGTTAACGGTACGATTACAAAGTGGGGTTGTTCCTGCTCTGGGAAATGTCTAACCAGTCCCATGCCACGGTCGTCATCAGTGCCTTCTGATTTGGTGGGGGTTCCAGATTGTTATCATGATTTAGCTGCAGTGTTTAGCAAGGCTAAAGCTAAGTCACTTCCACCTCATTGTGCTTATGATTGCTCTATTGATTTGTTACCAGGGACCAGTGCCCTGTGGAGAAAGCTGTATTCTCTGTCTGTCATCTCTGTCATCTCCCGCAGGTGCAGGATTTTTCTTTGTGGAGAAAAAAGATAAGACGCTTCGGCCCTGTATCGATTTTCAGCGGTTAAATAACATAACAGTCAAGAACCGTTACCCTTTACCCTTGATGTCTTCTGCTTTTGAGTCACTAGAGGGCACCAAGGTATTTACTAAATTGGATCTTCAAAACGCCTATCATTTGGTCAGAATCAAACAAGGGGATGAGTGGAAGATGGCGTTTAACACTCCTACTGGTCACTACGAATGCCACTTTGGCTTACTAATGCACCAGCTGTCTTCTAGAACCTGGTAAATGATGTTCTGCGGGAATACCTGAATAAATTTGTATTTGTGTATTTGGATGATTTATTGACCTTCTCTCCAGACCTTGATAAACACACTGAGCATGTTCGAACAATGTTACAAACTCTCTTACGGAATGAATTGTATGTCAAGGCAGAAAAATATGAATTTCATAAATCTAGTGTCATTTTTGGGGTTCATTATTGCTGAGGGTAGGATCCAAATGGACCCCGATAAGGTGGCAGTGGTAAGTGATTGGGCGGTGCCTAGTAGTCGCAAGGACGTTCAGAAATTTTTGGGCTTTGCTAACTTTTATCAGAATTTCACCCGAAACTTTAGTTCTGTGGCTGCTCCACTCTACAATGTGACCTCATCACTACGGACATTCAAGTGGACTGCGGAATGTGACGAGGCCTTCAGGGTCCTGAAGCAACGGTTTACCAAAGCCCCTGTGCTACTCCTTCCTGACCCCGCACAGCAGTTCATGGTAGAAGTCGATCCTTCAGATATTGGTTTGAGAGCTATTATGTCCCAGATGTGCCCCGCAGACAGACAGTTACATCCTGTGCCTTTCTGTCTAGCAAATTGTCGTCTGCGGAGCGCAATTATAGCATCAGCGACTGGGAACTGCTAGCGGTTAAGGTGGCTTTGGAGGAGTTTCGACACTGGCTCGAGGGGCCACAAGTACCATTTTTGGTTTACACTGATTATAAAAACGTGGCTTATTTACGTTCAGTCAAACATTTGAATGCCTGTCAGGCACGGTGGGTAATATTTTTCAGTTGATTTGATTTTGTTATCACTTACCGGCCTGGGTCGAAAAATGGTAAGGCAGATGCATTATCTAGACAGTACGATAACTCCGACACCTGTAGATCCGTGTAATATTGTGTCCTCTTCCTGTTTCATTTCTGCCATTACGTGAGAGATTGAATCTTGTGTTTGGGCCGCTCTGGAGACAGAATCTATTCTAACCGAGTCCTACCGGGAAATTGTTTGTTGCGGCCCCCCTTAGGGAGGAGGTTATTGAGTGGGGTCATAGTAATCGGTTTTCTTGCCACCTGAGTATTAAAAAGACTATGTTTGTGCTCCAATAACAATTTTGGTGGCTGCATTAAATGATGTAACTGAGTTTGTGAATGCCTGTCAGGTCTGTGCCATGCATAAATATTCAACTCACCCTCCTGCTGGTTCACTGTTACCAATGTCTGTCTATTCCTAGAGAACCATGGACACATATTTCATTGGATTTCATCACTGGACTTCCTCCTCCCAAAGGACATACGGTAATATTTGCTGTTGTTGATCGTCTTTCCAAGATGTGTCATTTTGTGCCTTTACCAAAACTGCCTTCTGCCAAAGAATTGGCTGAGCTTATGCTCTCTCATGTATTTCATCTCCATGGTTTTCCTCAGGACATTGTCTCAGACCGGGATCCACAATTCGTTTCTGGGTTCTGGAGGGAATTCTGCGGTCTCCTTGGGGCCACCTCCAGTCTAACGTCCGGCTACCATCCACAGGCTAACGGTCAGACCGTTGGTCAGGTCAACGTGGGTAAAAGAAAGAGGAAAAATTGAAACCATAACCCCGATCAGGACCGAGCATGACATTTTGCTGCTTTTTGATTTCCTACGATTGCCTTGCAATATTAATGGCTTTTTCCAAGTCTAAGTCTTTTTCCATTTGCATGCTTTCTGAGAGTCGTGTGTCAGCCAGTCCAACCAATATCCTGTCCATGATTAACTCATCATGTAATACCCCATAATTGCAATGCTCTGCTAATGCATACAGAGCAGTGACGAATGCATCAGCAGTCTCATTTTGCTCCTGTATGTGCATTTTACAGCATGTATGTCAATAAACAATGTTCTTTTTAACTATGAAGAATGACCGGAAGCCATCTCTTACTTTAGTGTAGTGGCACTGGACTGCATCAGTGATTTTCAAGCCTCTCAAAACATCGTCCGCTTTGTCTCCCATACAGTAGATTAAATTATTCGCCTGGTTTTCTTCAGAGCTTGCAGATTACTTACTTGACAAAAAGTTTCAAACTGTCTTATCCATTTTGTCCACTCATGTGGCTTGGAAAAGTCAAAGGGCTCTGATGGCTGAATGCTAAACATAGCGCTGGGTGTGTTAGCCATCCTGCTTGCTCCTTCCCCACTGTGCTCGTCTTTTCTGTCACTAATTTGACTGCTCACCAATACTCCTCTCTTCAGGTCACAGATTCACAGCACTTCTGACACCATGTCACCATGTACTATTAATCAGTACTCAGGAAGAAATAAAGGCTTGTCAGACCAACATGCAGTACACAACTCTGTCTTTTATTCTTGTTTGTCTCCTCACAACATGCCCCCTTACGCCACACTGCCCCCCATGGTAACATGTGTCACTTAACTCCCATAGCAATAACCCATACTATGAATCAACCTGCTCTCTACTCTCACCACAGACCACAGTGCCATCTACATAGTCATAGTCCATGAGGCATCCTGGCTAATCTTCAACCTGTATCTCAACCTGTCCATCACCATTACGAGCAATAAAAGAGCAAAGCCGATCCTTGATGTAATCCCACCTCCACTTTGAATGCAGCTGTTATTCCTATTGTACATTTCTCCACTGTCACACTGTCCTTGTGCACATCCTGCACCACCCTCATATTCTTCTCTGCTACTCCAGACTTCCTTATACCATGCTGCAAGTCTTCTCTTGACACCCTGTCATAAGCTTTTTCTAAATCAACAAACACACAAATAAACTCCTTCTGGCCTACTCTATACTTCTCCATCAATACTCTCAGAGCAAACATTGCATCTGCAGTGCTCTTTCTTGGCATGAACCATATTGCTGTTGTTATTTTTCCACACTTTTAAATTTAATCAAAGTCACAGCAAAAATAATCAGGCCTCGAACCTGCAAGAACTTCTCTTACAGACAAGATCCGCTCTTACAGAACCCCGGACAATGGATACAAGCAGTTTTTATACAGGATTACATATGCGTAACAAAGGCGGACCTTATTTCGCAAAGTCCTTCTCTTATTGGCCCCCGTGGGCATTCAAGGGAGGTCCAGCCCCCTGCCCCAGGCCCGTGCAATAACGGGAGACATATGATCTATAATTGTAACCTAACTCTCTTTATTCTAAGTGGTACAAACTGGTTAAATCCAGTTCTACATGCACATACCAAAGAAGAACAAACGAAAGTGAGAATAAGAATGAAACCAAAAATATAACCCTACATATAATAACTACCTTGATACCAAAAGAAAAACAAATAAAGAAAACCATAATTAGACACAGAAATATATCTAACACTGTTCACATATCACCTGTTTTCTAAGCCTAGCTTCTACGACTCTTTCAACAGGCCAGTCTCACTTTTTTTTTCATGCTCCCCTCGCGAAATGTTTCAAATTTTCATGACAGGGTTTTTTTAACTCATTATTACTAACCCTACTCCTACCCCCAACCCTAACCTTAACCATAACCTAACCCTACTCCTTCCCCCAACCCTAACCATAACTACTCCCATCCCCCCTGCTTCAATTTTAATGTTGTGCAGCCATCACGGAATGTATTAGAATGAATTTGTGCTGCCGTGACCAAAATGAGGTGCTTTTCGTGACAATATCACAAAGCCATACAATAATTACAGAAAAACCCCAACGGTCAAAACGACCCCCTATGAGCAAGCACTTGGCGACAGTGGGAAGGAAAACTCCCTTTTAACAGGAAGAAACCTACAGCAGAACCAGGCTCAGGGAGGGGCAGTCTTCTGCTGGGACTGGTTGGGGCTGAGGGGAGAGAATCAGGAAAAAGACATGCTGTGGAAGAGAGCAGAGATCAATCACCAATGATTAAAAGCAAAGCAGAGTGGTGCATACAGAGCAAAAAGAGGTGAATAAAAAGAAACACTGGGTGCATCATGGGAAACCCCCCAGCAGTCTAAGTCTATAGCAGCATAACTTAGGGATGGTTCAGGGTCACCTGATCCAGCCCTAACTATAAGCTTTTTCAAAAAGGAAAGTTTTAAGCTTAATCTTAAAAGTAGAGAGGGTGTCTGTCTCCCTAATCCGAATTGGGAGCTGGTTCCACAGGAGAGGAGCCTGAAAGATGAAGGCTCTGCCTCCCATTCTACTCTTACAAACCCTAGGAACTACAAGTAAGCCTGCAGTCTGAGAGCGAAGCGCTCTATTGGGGCGATATGGTACTATGAGGTCCCTAAGATAAGATGGGACCTGATTATTCAAAACCTTATAAGTAAGAAGAAGAATTTTAAATTCTATTCTAGAATTAACAGGAAGCCAATGAAGAGAGGCCAATATGGGTGAGATATGCTCTCTCCTTCTAGTCCCTGTCAGTACTCTAGCTGCAGCATTTTGAATTAACTGAAGGCTTTTCAGGGAACGTTTAGGACAACCTGATAATAATGAATTACAATAGTCCAGCCTAGAAGAAATAAATGCATGAATGAGCTTTTCAGCATCACTCTGAGACAAGACCTTTTTAATTTTAGAGATATTGCGCAAATGCAAAAAAGCAGTCCTACATATTTGCTTAATATGCGCATTGAAGGACATATCCTGATCAAAAATGACTCCAAGATTTCTCACAATATTACTGGAGGTCAGGGTCATGCCATCCAGAGTAAGGATCTGGTTAGACACCATGTTTCTAAGATTTGTGGGGCCAAGTACAGTAACTTCAGTTTTATCTGAATTTAAAAGCAGGAAATTAGAGGTCATCCATGTCTTTATGTCTGTAAGACAATCCTGCAGTTTAATTAATTGGTGTGTGTCCTCTGGCTTCATGGATAGATAAAGCTGGGTATCATCTGCGTAACAATGAAAATTTAAGCAATGCTTTCTAATAATACTGCCTAAGGGAAGCATGTATAAAATGAATAAAATCGGTCCTAGTACAGAACCTTGTGGAACTCCATAATTAACCTTAGTCCGTGAAGAAGACTCCCCATTTACATGAACAAATTGTAATCTATTAGATAAATATGATTCAAACCACTGCAGCGCAGTGCCTTTAATACCTATGGCATGCTCTAATCTCTGTAATAAAATTTTATGGTCAACAGTATCAAAAGCTGTACTGAGGTCTAACAGGACGAGCACAAATGCTGTTTCTGTACTATGATGAATTCTGAAACCTGACTGAAACTCTTCAAATAGACCATTCCTCTACAGATGATCAGTTAGCTGTTTTACAACTACCCTTTCAAGAATTTTTGATAGAAAAGGAAGGTTGGAGATTGGCCTATAATTAGCTAAGATAGCTGGGTCAAGTGATGGCTTTTTAAGTAATGGTTTAATTACTGCCACCTTAAAAGCCTGTGGTACATAGCCAACTATTAAAAGCCTGTGGTACATAGCCAACTAATAAAGATAGATTGATCATATTTAAGATCAAAGCATTAATTAACGGTAGGGCTTCTTGAGCAGCCTGGTAGGAATGGGGTCTAATAGACATGTTGATGGTTTGGAGGAAGTGACTAATGAAAGTAACTCAGACAGAACAATCGGAGAGAAAGCGTCTAACCAAATACCAGCATTACTGAAAGCAGTCGAACATAAAGATATGTCTTTGGGATGGTTATGAATATTTTTTTCTCTAATAGTTAAAATTTTATTTGCAAAGAAAGTCATGAAGTCATTACTAGTTAAAGTTAAAGGAATACTCGGCTCAATAGAGCTCTGACTCTTTGTCAGCCTGGCTACAGTGCTGAAAAGAAACCTGGGGTTGTTGTTATTTTCTTCAATTAGTGATGAATAGTAAGATGTCCTAGCTTTACGGAGGGCTTTTTTATAGAGCAACAGACTCTTTTTCCAGGCTAAATGAAGATCTTCTAAATTAGTGAGACGCCATTTCCTCTCCAGCTTACGGGTTATTTGCTTTAAGCTGCGAGTTTGTGGGTTAAACCACGGAGTTAGGCACTTCTGATTTAAGGCTCTCTTTTTCAGAGGAGCTACAGCATCCAAAGTTGTGCTCAATGAGGATGTAAAGCTATTGACGAGGTAATCTATCTCACTCACAGAGTTTAGGTAGCTACTCTAAACTGTGTTGGTATATGGCATTGAAGAACATAACAAAGAAGGAATCATATCTTTAAACCTAGTTACAGCGATCAGACAAAAAGGGGTTTTCAGGGAATACTGTTAAGTCTTCAATTTCTATGCCATATGTCAGAACAAGATCTAAAGTGTGGCTAAGGTGGTGGGTGGACTCATTTACATTTTGAGCAAAGCCAACTGAGTCTAATAATAGATTAAATGCAGTGTTGAGGCTGTCATTCTCAGCATCTATGTGGATGTTAAAATCACCCACTATAATTATCTTATCTGAGCTAAGCACTAAGTCAGACAAAAGGTCTGAAAAATCACAAAGAAACTCACAGTAACGACCAGGTGGACGATAGATAATAACAAATAAAACTGTTTTTTGAGACTTCCAATTTGGATGGACAGGACTAAGAGTCAAGCTTTCAAATGAATTAAAGCTCTGTCTGGGTCTTTGATTAATTAATAAGCTGGAGTGGAAGATCGCTGCTACTCCTCCTCCTCAACCCGTGCTTCGAGCATTCTGACAGTTAGTGTGACTCGGGGGTGTTGACTCATTTAAACATATTCATCCTGCTGTAACCAGGTTTCTGTAAGGCAGAATAAATCAATATGTTGATCAATTATTCTATCATTTACTAACAGGGACTTAGAAGAGAGAGACCTAATGTTTAATAGACCACATTTAACTGTTTTAGTCTGTTGTGCAGTTGAAGTTGCTATATTGTTTTTTCTTTTTGAATTTTTATGCTTAAATAGATTTTTGCTGGTTATTGGTGGTCTGGGAGCAGGCATCATCTCTACGGGGATGGGGTATTGGGGGGATGGCAGGGGGAGAGAAGCTGCAGAGAGGTGTGTAACACTACAACTCTGCTTCCTGGTCCCAACCCTGGGTAGTCACGATTTGGAAGGTTTAATAAAATTGGCCAGATTTCTAGAAATGAGAGCTGCTCCATGCAAAGTGGGATGGATGCCGTCTCTCCTAACAAGACCAGGTTTTCCCCAGAAGCTTTGCCAATTATCTGTGAAGCCCACCTCATTTTTTGGACACCACTCAGACAGCCAGCAATTCAGGAAGAACATGCGGCTAAACATGTCACTCCCGGTCTGATTGGGGAGGGGCCCAGAGAAAACTACAGAGTCTGACATTGTTTTTGCAAAGTTACACACCGATTCAATGTTAATTTTAGTGACCTCCAATTGGCGTAACCGGGTGTCATTACTGCCGACGTGAATTACAATCTTACCAAATTTACGCTTAGCCTTAGCCAGCAGTTTCAAATTTCCTTCAATGTCACCTGCTCTGGCAGCCGGAAGACATTTGACTATGGTTGCTGGTGTCGCTAACTTCACATTTCTCAAAACAGAGTCGCCAATAACCAGAGTTTGATCCTCGGCAGGTGTGTCGCCGAGTGGGGAAAAACGGTTAGAGATGTGAACGGGTTTGTGGTGTACAGGGGGCTTCTGTTTAGAACTATGCTTCTATCTAGATCAATCTAACTACGCAGATTAAACAGCTAACAGATACAGCAAAACACCGCTGTGCTCCGGAACAGGAAGTGATACAATACCGCAGTGAGAGCCAACCACCAGTAGAGTGCAGTGTATTTTTTGTAAAATGTAAAGACACATACAAAAAAAAAACAAAAAAAAACAAAACAAAAAATCCACAACTGCACTTTTTAATATTTAATTGCTGTTATAAAGAGCAGACAATATAAGAATTATCTTCCTGCGAGGAAATACTGAACTAACATGGATGACTTTTTCTTCCTTTCATTTTTTACACGAATGACCTGATGCGCTCATATCATGATCACATGAGCCGGCTCTGCATGTCCCTCTGGCCAGTGTGCACTGAAGCGCTGGTGACCATATTGCCAAGGTGATATGTGTTTTTAACCTTTACAGAGTGTTTTGTTGTTGTTGTTGTTGTTGCACAGGGAGTCCTGCTGGGTCTGGTGGACCCATTGCTTTTT
This sequence comes from Thalassophryne amazonica, assembly GCF_902500255.1. NCBI lineage: Eukaryota > Metazoa > Chordata > Actinopteri > Batrachoidiformes > Batrachoididae > Thalassophryne > Thalassophryne amazonica. Next base: position 113,077,035 of record NC_047103.1, on the reverse strand, counting down.
GGGGCTTTTAATTAAACATATTTACACGTTTTTGTTAAAACACTCAGCAGACATTTACGTCATCCCAAAATAATATAAACAACACATACAGTTGTGCTCAAAAGTTTACATACGCTGGCAGAAGATTAGTTTTTGTTGGCCATTTCTCAGTGAATATGAATGATAACACAAAAACTTTGTTTCACACAGTTAGTGGTTGGGTGAAGCCATTTATTGTCAAACAACTGTGTTTACTCTTTTGAAATCATAATGACAACACAAACTACCCAAATGACCCTGATCAAAAGTTTACATACTCCTTTTCTTAATGCTGTGTGTTGCCCCTTTAACATCAATGACAGCTTTCTTTTGTGATAGTTTTGGACGAGGCTCTCTGATGGCAAAGCTGCCACTGAATATGTTTTGGACTTTATTTACATTAATTACAAAGAAATACAAACAGTATGACACTTTATGGTAAATCTGCATTGAGTGGACAGTTCTCAAAAATTGAGTGACTGTGCAAGAAGAGAAGAGTGAGGAAAGCCACCAAGACACCCAGACAACCCAGGAGAAGTTATGGGCTTATGTGGCTGTGATTATAGAAATTGTGCACAGTGGAAGCTTTGCATTTTGCATCACTACTCTTAGCTTCATAGTGGAGTAGAGCAGAGAAGGATTTTCTTTCACCAAAACAGATCAAATCCAGGCTTGCATCTCAGATGTACCTTCTGGCAATTTGTAGCTAAACTTTCAGGTCTTCTTTTTAAGAAAATCCTCCTCTATACCACTTCATCATGAAGATGGAGAACTGGTGATACAAAATGCAAAGCTTGCACTGTGCATAATTTATCCAATCACAGCCACGTAACCCTATAACTTCTCCTGGGTTGTCTGGGTGTCTTGGTGGCTTTCCTCACTCTTCTACTTCTTGCACAGTCACTCAGTTTTTGAGAACTGTCTACTCCATGCAGATTTACCATAGAATGCCATATTGTTTGTATTTTTTCATAATTTATGTAAATAAAGTCCAAAACATATTCAGTGGCAGCTTTACCATCAGAGAGCCTCGTCCACAACCACCACAAAAGACTCCAAGCTGTCATTGAAGTTAAAGGGGGCAATACAAAGTATAAAGAACAGGGGTATGTAAACTTTTGATCAGGTTCATTTGGGTAGTTTCTGGTGTCATTATGATTTTAAAATAGTAAACACTGTTGTTTGCCAATAAATGGCTTCACCCAACCACTAACCATGAGTAAAAAAAGTTTTTGTGTTATTGTTATTGTTCATATTCTCTGAAAAATGGCCCCCCAAAAAATCTGCCAGGGTATGTAAACTTTTGAGCACAACTGTATATTAAGTGTGTTCCTTTTACCTTTGTTAAATCACATTTATGAATAGAAATCCAAATCATTTATTTTTTTTAATTAACATGTAAGAAAATAAGGAAATGCATCATAAAACAGCCATAACTGGAAAATAACAAATTAAATTAAAATTAAGCAAGTTTTTCCAAAACTATAGTGTATTATTTATTTGAATTTCACTAGAAATTTTATCTGTTCGGGGCAGTTTACACATAACATCTGTCTGAACATCACATTAGCTCTATTGATCACAGTTTCACTGTGTGTATTGCATATTTACTTCTAGCACTGGGTGCATGTACGAGGTCTGTTAGAAAAGTATCCAACCTTATTTTTTTTAAAAACCATATGGATTTGAATCACGTGTGATTGCGTCAGACAAGCTTGAACCCTCGTGCGCATGCGTGAGTTTTTTCATGCCTGTCGGTTGCGTCATTCGCCTGTGAACAGGCTTTGAGTGAGGTGTGGTCCACCCTCTCGTCTATTTTTTATTGCGAATAAATGTCTGAACGATTTGGAGCTTTGCTGCATCAGGTTTTTTTCCAGAAACTGTGAGAGACCTCCAGGTGGACACCTTTCGAAAAATTAATATGGCTTTCAGGGATGATTTTATGGGGATTAAACAGATTACAGGGTGTTACTGCCACTTTAAGGACGGTCCACAACTGCTGAGAGCGCGGCGCATGAACTGGACATGCCAGAACATGTCCCGTGAGGCTTCATCACGGCGTTGCTTTGCGCCGAGCGGCTGCACCGCGACGCGCGGTGGAGCAGCTTCTCTTTCCATGACAAAAACTCCTGTAACAGTGAAATGTGCCGTTCATTTTTAAACTGGACGCTGTCTTGATCTGGTATGTCTGACTAGCACAGGAATTGTGAAAAGATGTGGACATCAGCACTTTTTCCGGCACATTAAGACAGACGTGCGGAGGAGTTCCGCGCGTTGCGGTGCAGCCGCTTGGCGCAAAACAACGCCGTGATGAAGCCTCACGGGACATGTTCTGGCATGTCCAGCTCATGCACAATCACAATCGGGTATTCACACGACTGGAAAGCAACCGGAATCTGTCTGAAATCCACCTGAAAGCTGTCCTGAGAGACCAACACCGAGGTGGTTTTTTCCCGCGTAATGAACGGAGCCGTGGCGCGTCCCTCCGCTTTTGTTTCCATGAAAAAAACTCCTGTAACGGTGGAATGTGCCAGAAAAAGTGCTGATGTCCACATCTTCTGCCTTTTTGTGAAAGTCAGACGAGGTCCCGGATCAACAAAGCTTTCACGCTGGAAATGATCTGGTTGTTCCAGCGGGGTGTCAGCCTGTCGATGGGAGCTGGGAGCGCGCCGCGCTCTTAGCAGTTGTGGGCCGTCCTTAAAGCGGCAGTAACACTCCGTAATCTGTTTAATCCCCATAAAATCATCCCTGAAAGCCATATTAATTTTTCGAACGGTGTCCACCTGGAGGTCTCTCACAGTTTCTGGAAAAAAAACTGATGCAGCAAAGCTCCAAATCATTCAGACATTTATTCGCAATCAAAAATAGATGAGAGGGGTGGACCACACCTCACTCAAAGCCTGCTCACAGGCGACTGACGCAACTGACAGGTATGAAAAAACTTGCGCATGTGCACGAGGGTTCAAGCTTGTCTGACGCAATCACACGTGATTCAAATCCATATGGTTTTTTTTTAAAAATAATAAGGTCGGATACTTTTCTAACAGACCTCGTATATTGTGTTTTTCTGTCCATCCTAGGTCCACACACTTCACAGACTAGTCCTGGCTGCTGAAGGGCTGGTCCTGAGGCTCTTTCAGGTTTCGGAGCTGGCTCCTGCTTATCCTCCTCTACAAACTCAGTAACTACATTTACATGCAGCCAATAACCCTTTCATAACCGGAATATTAGCAATAACCCGGTTGCGCATGGCCATGTAAACACCCGCAAAAACCCGAATATGACCCCTGGGTTACTCCTTTTCTAACCCGAATATCAGGTCATATAAACGTGCACTGGGATATCCCCATAGAAAGGAATATTATTTTGTGTTCTGTGCATGTCCTATCCACAAGGAAACTTGGTCTTTTGAGTATGGCAACTTGTATGCGCCGCGCGCAACCCACCGGAAACCACAGAAGCAGAGGTAAACAAGTATGGCGAAATCCAGATGCGGCAGCACAGGACCACACGTTTGGAGCGAGGAGGAAACCGAACACTTCATTAGTATCATGAAAGACATGAATATAATGTCTTTTATTGACAGTAGAAAGTACCGAGATAGCGACATTTACAAGAAGGTGGTCGAAAAGTTACGCGAAGCAGGATTTGCACGAACACCAGACCAAATCAAGCACCGGTGGGAGATGCTGAAAAAGGCATAATACAAGGCGAAGAAGTAGAACGGTACCAGTGGGTCTGACCTAGCTTCCTTTCCCCAGTTCAACATAATGGAGGGGATTTTGGGGAAAGACCCATCGCTACTGCCAAAAAAAAAAGCGGGATTGACGTCGGCTTTGCAGATAAACAAGAGCAATGGGACGAAGGCGATCAAGGTGGGTTAGCTTAGCTTAGCTCAGCTGTGCAAGTTAGCTACCAAACTAACATCAATAATAACAACAAATTGTAACGCTACGCATTAGTACTGCAACTGCTACCTAATATGCACCGTACCTGATAAATGAGTAAAATAAATGTCAAAGTAACTTAAATTAATGTTAGTCTAAGTGAGTGTCGCTAACTGTTTTAACTTTTGCCTTTTTTGCTACTTGGCAGAGAGTGATGAAACATTACACTTTGAAGAGGCAGCTACCCAGCATCTACCTCAAGCAATGAAATGTGTGGAAGTGGCTCACGTGATCTTGAAGGAGAGGGTGATGATGATGGTGGTGTGGATGATAACAAAGGTAAGCTGTTAGCATTATAGGTAGTACCATGAGCACAAATGATCAGAGGTGGGCAGTACTCAGTTACTTTTACTCAAGTACATGTACTTTAGTAACTTTTTGAATTAACGGTACTTCTTACAGTACTTTTATCATATGGAACTTTTTACTATTGTAAATATCTTTACACTTGTGTAAAAAAAAAAGTTACTAGTTCCACTGAGTAAATGGTAAATAAATGGACTGCATTTATATAGCGCTTTTCCATCTGCATCAGACGCTCAAAGCACTTTACAATTATGCCTCAAATTCACCCCGATGTGAGGGTGCTGCCATAGAAGGCACTCACTACACACCGGGAGCAATAGGGGATTAAAGACCTTGCCCAAGGGCCCTTAGTGATTTTCCAGTCAGGCGGGGATTTGAACCCAAGATCTTCTGGTTTCAGTCCCAACACCTTAACCACGAGACCATCACCTCCCCCTGAGTAAATCTTTACATGGTAAAAAATAGATGTCATTTGTGTTTCATGTACTTTATTCTTCAGAATTATTTATTTTCATTTATGTTTAAGACATTTCTTTGGAAATATTTGGATTTTCACCTTATTTCATGTTTTGGTTCTTATAATTTATGTCTCTACTGACATAAATCAGACTTTTATGATCAGTTGCTCAGTACTCACACTACTCAGTTAACATTTTCTCCAAGTACTTTTTTACTATTACTTGAGTAATTGTTAGGGCCACTACTTTTTACTTCTACGCGAGTACAGTTATTTTATGTAACATTACTCCTTCTTGAACAAGACCCCGAGATACTTAAACACCTCCACTTGAGGCAAGGACACTCCACCGACTTGAAGAGGGCAAAGCACCTTTTTTCCGGTCGAGAACCATGGCCTCGGATTTGGAGGTGTTGATTTTCATCCCAGATGCTTCACACTCGGCTGCAAACCGCCCCAGTGCACGCTGAAGGTCCTGATGAAGCCAACAGAACCACATCGTCCGCAAACAGCAGAGACGAGATTCTGTGGTTCCCAAACCACAGAATCTCGTGGTGGTTGTGGTGAAGAAAGAGCTGAGTAGGGGGGCAAAGCTCTCGATTTACCGATCGATCTACGTTCCGATCCTCACCTATGGTCATGAGATTTGGCTCATGACCGAAAGAACGAGATCGCGAGTACAAGCGGCCGAGATGAGTTTCCTCCGCAGGGTGGCTGGGCACTCCCTTAGACATAGGGTGACGAGCTTGGTCACTCAGGAGGAGCTCGGAGTCAAGCCGCTGCTCCTCCACGTCGAAACGAGTCAGTTGAGGTGGCTCGGGCATCTTTTCCGGATGCCCCCTGGACCCCCCGCTGGAGAGGTGTTCCGGGTGTCCTATTGGGAGGAGGCCCCGGGGAAGACCCAGGACATGCTGGAGGGACTACATCTCTTGGCTAGCTTGGGAGCGCCTTGGGGTTCCTCCGGAGGAGCTGGGGGAGGTGTGTGTGGATCGGGAGGTCTGGGCGGCTTTGCTTGAGCTGCTGCCCCCGCGACCCGACTCCGGGTAAAGCGGAAGAAAATGGATGGATGGATGGATGGATACTCCTACTTGAGTAAATATTTTAGCTACTCTACCCACCTCTGGATATGAGCTACTTAAGATTGAACTCACTGCTTGATTATACGCTTGTTAGAACATTAGCCAACTTTGTGATCCTTAAATTTCAATAAAGCTTTTACATTTTTTTTTTTTTGACCTGATTCAGAGAATGGATTAAGTGGACCTTCTACACAACCATCCAATGCCACTGCGCCTCCTCAGTCTACACAGCCATGAAATTCCACTCCAGCTACTTCTGGTAGCTGGAGTGGACATCGAAGGACATTTGAAATTGCTGGCTAAGGCTAAGCGTAAATTTGGTAAGATTGTAATTCACGTCGGCAGTAATGACACTCGGTTACGCCAATCGGAGGTCACTAAAATTAACATTGAATCGGTGTGTAACTTTGCAAAAACAATGTCGGACTCTGTTGTTTTCTCTGGGCCCCTCCCCAATCAGACCGGGAGTGACATGTTTAGCCGCATGTTCTCCTTGAATTGCTGGCTGTCTGAGTGGTGTCCAAAAAATGAGGTGGGCTTCATTGATAATTGGCAAAGCTTCTGGGGAAAACCTGGTCTTGTTAGGAGAGACGGCATCCATCCCACTTTAGAGGGAGCAGCTCTCATTTCTAGAAATCTGGCCAACTTTTTTGGGATCCTCCAAACTGTGACTGTCTAGCGTTGGGACCAGGAGGCAGAGCTGTGGTCTTATACACCTCTCTGCAGCTTCTCTCCCCCTGCCATCCCCCTATTACCCCATCCCCGTAGAGACGGTGCCTGCTCCCAGACCACCAATAACTAGCAAAAATCTATTTAAGCATAAAAATTCAAAAAGAAAAAATAATATAGCACCTTCAATTGCACCACAGACTAAAACAGTTAAATGTGGTCTATTAAACATTAGGTCTCTTTCTTCTAAGTCCCTGTTGGTAAATGATATAATAATTGATCAACGTATTGATTTATTCTGCCTAACAGAAACTTGGTTACAGCAGGATGAATATGTTAGTTTAAATGAGTCAACACCCCCGAGTCACACTAACTGTCAGAATGCTCGTAGCACAGGCCGGGGCGGAGGATTAGCAGCAATCTTCCATTCCAGCTTATTAATTAATCAAAAACCTAGACAGAGCTTTAATTCATTTGAAAGCTTGTCTCTTAGTCTTGTCCAACCAAATTGGAAGTCCCAAAAACCAGTTTTATTTGTTATTATCTATCGTCCACCTGGTCGTTACTGTGAGTTTCTCTGTGAATTTTCAGACCTTTTGTCTGACTTAGTGCTTAGCTCAGATAAGATAATTATAGTGGGCGATTTTAACATCCACACAGATGCTGAGAATGACAGCCTCAACACTGCATTTAATCTATTATTAGACTCTATCGGCTTTGCTCAAAAAGTAAATGAGTCCACCCACCATTTTAATCATATTTTAGATCTTGTTCTGACTTATGGTATGGAAATAGAAGACTTAACAGTATTCCCTGAAAACTCCCTTTTGTCTGATCATTTTTTAATAACATTTACATTTACCCTGATGGACTACCCTGCAGTGGGGAATAAGTTTCATTACACTAGAAGTCTTTCAGAAAGCGCTGTAACTAGGTTTAAGGATATGATTCCTTCTTTATGTTCTCTAATGTCATATACCAACACAGAGCAGAGTAGCTACCTAAACTCTGTAAGGGAGTTAGAGTATCTTGTCAATAGTTTTACATCCTCATTGAAGACAACTTTGGATGCTGTAGCTCCTCTGAAAAAGAGAGCTTTAAATCAGAAGTGTCTGACTCCGTGGTATAACTCACAAACTCGTAGCTTAAAGCTGATAACCCGTAAGTTGGAGAGGAAATGGCGTCTCACTAATTTAGAAGATCTTCACTTAGCCTGGAAAAAGAGTTTGTTGCTCTATAAGAAAGCCCTTCGTGAAGCTAGGACATCTTTCTACTCATCACTAATTGAAGAAAATAAGAACAACCCCAGGTTTCTTTTCAGCACTGTAGCCAGGCTGACAAAGAGTCAGAGCTCTATTGAGCTGAGTATTCCATTAACTTTAACTAGTAATGACTTCATGACTTTCTTTGCTAACAAAATTTTGACTATTAGAGAAAAAATTACTCATAACCATCCCAAAGATGTATCGTTATCTTTGGCTGCTTTCAGTGATGCCGGTATTTGGTTAGACTCTTTCTCTCTGATTGTTCTGTCTGAGTTATTTTCATTAGTTACTTCATCCAAACCATCAACATGCTTATTAGACCCCATTCCTGCCAGGCTGCTCAAGGAAGTCCTACCATTATTTAATGCTTCAATCTTAAATATGATCAATCTATCTTTGTTAGTTGGTTATGTACCACAGGCCTTTAAGGTGGCAGTAATTAAACCATTACTTAAAAAGCCATCACTTGACCCAGCTATCTTAGCTAATTATAGGCCAATCTCCAACCTTCCTTTTCTCTCAAAGATTCTTGAGAGGGTAGTTGTAAAACAGCTAACTGATCACCTGCAGAGGAATGGTCTATTTGAAGAGTTTCAGTCAGGTTTTAGAATTCATCATAGTACAGAAACAGCATTAGTGAAGGTTACAAATGATCTTCTTATGGCTTCGGACAGTGCACTTATCTCTGTGCTTGTTCTGTTGGACCTCAGTGCTGCTTTTGATACTGTTGACCATAAAATTTTATTACAGAGATTAGAGCATGTCATAGGTATTAAAGGCATTGCGCTGCGGTGGTTTGAATCATATTTGTCTAATAGATTACAGTTTGTTCATGTAAATGGGGAATCTTCTTCACAGACTAAAGTTAATTATGGAGTTCCACAAGGTTCTGTGCTAGGACCAATTTTATTCACTTTATACATGCTTCCCTTGGGCAGTATTATTAGACGGTATTGCTTAAATTTTCATTGTTACACAGATGATACCCAGCTTTATCTATCCATGAAGCCAGAGGATACGCACCAATTAGCTAAACTGCAGGATTGTCTTACAGACATAAAGACATGGATGACCTCTAATTTCCTGCTTTTAAACTCAGATAAAACTGAAGTTATTGTACTTGGCCCCACAAATCTTAGAAGCATGGTGTCTAACCAGATCGTTACTCTGGATGGCATTTCCCTGATCTCTAGTAATACTGTGAGAAATCTTGGAGTTATTTTTGATCAGGATATGTCATTCAAAGCGCATATTAAACAAATATGTAGGACTGCCTTTTTGCATTTACGCAATATCTCTAAAATCAGAAAGGTCTTGTCTCAGAGTGATGCTGAAAAACTAATTCATGCATTTATTTCCTCTAGGCTGGACTATTGTAATTCATTATTATCAGGTTGTCCTAAAAGTTCCCTAAAAAGCCTTCAGTTGGTTCAGAATGCTGCAGCTAGAGTACTGACGGGGACTAGCAGGAGAGAGCATATCTCACCCGTGTTGGCCTCCCTTCATTGGCTTCCTGTTAATGCTAGAATAGAATTTAAAATTCTTCTTCTTACTTATAAGGTTTTGAATAATCAGGTCCCATCTTATCTTAGGGACCTCGTAGTACCATATTACCCCATTAGAGCGCTTCGCTCTCAGACTGCGGGCTTACTTGTAGTTCCTAGGGTTTGTAAGAGTAGAATGGGAGGCAGAGCCTTCAGCTTTCAGGCTCCTCTCCTGTGGAACCAGCTCCCAATTCAGATCAGGGAGACAGATACCCTCTCTACTTTTAAGATTAGGCTTAAAACTTTCCTTTTCGCTAAGGCTTATAGTTAGGGCTGGATCGGGTGACCCTGGACCATCCCTTGGTTATGTTGCTTTAGACGTAGACTGTGTTTCATAATTATTGTATGGCCTTGCCTTGCAATGTGGAGCGCCTTGGGGCAACTGTTTGTTGTGATTTGGCGCTATACAAGAAAAAAGTTGATTGATTGATTGATTGATTGATTGATTGGTAAGATTTTAACATCTTTTAATTAGGGCATAACTGGTTAGGGTAGATGTGGCCCTCAGGCCTGATGGTGCAAGCTAAGGTCTGTATTGTCTGCTCTAGGTGGGTCAAGTTGCAGGTCCAGGTCTCGTGGAACTGCTTTACTTACTCAACAACAAGAGTGAGAATGCAGCGCGCTCAGAACCAATGGACTGAGCAGCAGAGGCAGTTGAGTCACGACAGGGATGAGGCACTCATGTCTCGTCTGGTAGCTGAAACAACCCGCTCAACTGGAATGTTAGTCACAGAACATCTGACAAGGTTAAGCATCCTACTGCAGCAGCCATCTCAGCCCCAGCCTATGTTTACTCAGTCTCAGCACCAGCCAATATTGGGCTTCCCCCTCCTCCACATCGCAACCCATACCCAAATACACCTCAGTCTGAAGGTGACGCTGATGATGGTGACCAAGGTTTGAGGAGATTCTACCAACTCTAGTGCCCCACCTCCATATCGTAACCCAACCACATCTTTAGAAAGTGATCAAGGTTTGCAATGACCAAGTTTTGAGAAAATTTGTTACCTCCTTTATGATTAATGGGACACTACTGTGAGTTTTGTTCTGCTGTTATATCGAAGTATGTTTGTACATTGTTCACACGTACACTTGAAAGTATTTTTGTAAAACTTTGTTTTAATCCTTGCACTTTACTGGAATAACTATTTTTATTTATTAGAAAACATTTTCTATGGCACTTTGTTCCACACATTTGAAAATTTACAAGATGCTTCATAGTTTTTACTACAAATACAAGTTGGCCCTTATTTGTACCTCATTTGTAAAAACAAAACAGGAGCTGTTACTTTCATATGAGTATTTTATTTAAATTACAAGGTGTATGTATACATTACAAAAGACATTATATTCATGTCTTTCACCATACCATAGTACTCGGTTTCCTTCTCGCTCCAAAATTGTGGAGCTATACTGCATCTGGGATTACTTGTTACTTATATGTATACTGAACTTCTACTGAACTTGTAAACAAAACTTTTAGATACTCTTTTCTTCTCCACTATCTTTCATAACATTTTTCTTCTCTATATTGATGAGTAACAAATCCTGAAGGTAGTTTCACACTCCAGAGCAGATAATCATTGGAAGACCTTACAAAAAATATTATTACAATCCAAGTAACAGATCTGTAGCTTAGATCCATCTACTTTTTCTTCCTTCCCCTCTTCTCTTTCCACATTCTTGTCTGTTTTCTCTCCTGTCATCTTTCTCCCTCTCTCTTTCTCTCTCTCCTCCTCACCTATAAGCACCTACGAAGTGGGACTCGTGCAGCAAAGTAATTGGTTAGTGACTGTCTGATGGCTGTGGGTCCTGTTTGCCTGTGGCACAGGCTGTGGAAACTGCCTTCCCACAGATGCTGCCTCCTCTGCCCATCTGGGATTCACATGCTCTTTCTCCATCTCACAAAAATTGTGCAAAGCACAACATACTGCAACCATATATGGTGTAAATGTGAAATGAAAATCACTGCGCTTCAAGGGAACACAGAAACGAGACTTCAATCTACCAAATGCTATCTCAATAGCAGTTCTAGCAGAACTCAAATACACATTGAAGGATTCCTCCTGCGGTGTCAGTCTTGGAGATTGCAGATAGCCCTTCATGAGCCAGGGCATTAGCGGGTACGCAGAATCTCCAAGCAGGAAGAAATCCACATGTTGTCCCTCGATCTGGACAGCTCTCTAAAATAAGATGTGAATATAAAAACCTTATTAGAAAGCTTCACCATTGGTGTCCTAAATCATGTCAGAATACATTTTAATTTTGTGGCAAGCATAAAGTGAAAAACTGGTTTAATAAGATTAATATAAAAAGAGCTATCATACCAGTAACATTTAGCAACCAGACATGATTTCCAATGCTGTTTGCATGCATAACCTTCCTTTGGGAGGAGATGGGCATTCCAGAACAGATCAGACTTCTTGAGGGCATTGGCGTCATGTGCAGAACCCTGCATTTTGCAGCTCACATTCCAGAAGTTGTGGCAAAATTATCACAGTCAATAAAAGTGTAATTGGTGCTGCTAGATAGTGGCAAAAATCATAATCTCAACTGGTAAATGGTAAAATGCTTACCAGTATTTGTCATCACAGACTGCTTGGAGGACATAGGAGGGCCATCCCTTCCTATTTATGAGGTCTGTTAGAAAAGTATCCGACCTTTTTATTTTTTTCAAAAACCTGATGGATTTGAATCACGTGTGCTTGCATCAGCCAACCTTGAACCTTCGTGCGCATGCGTGAGTTTTTTCACGCCTGTCGATTGCGTCATTTGCTTGTAAGCAGCCTTTGTGTGAGGATGGGTGGAGTCTATCATCATTTTTTTCTTTGCAAGGAAAATGGCGGAACAACTGGAGCAGCACGACTGCATCAAATTTTGCCAGAAACTGGGCGACAGCCAGGTGGAAACCATTCGGATTATTCAGACGGCTTTCGGTGACGATCTTATGGGCATCACACAGATTAAGGAGTGGTACAACCGGTTTAAAGATGTCCGCACAACGGTGGAGAGCGAGCCGCACTCCGGGTGGTCATCAACATGTTGAAATGACCAGATCATTTCCAAAGTGAACGCTGTGGTGATGCAGGACTATCGTGTGACTATCCGAGAAATTGCGGAAGAGGTGGACATCAGCACTTTTTCAGCACATTCCACTCAGACAGAAGATTTGGCCATGAAAAGAGTTGCAGCGAAATTCATGCCAATGGCTTCGGCACAAAGCTGATGGCGGAGCAAAAGCGCCGTGTTGAATTCTCACAGGACATGCTGGACTCTGAAAAATGATGCCCACCTCTTCCACCATTCGGAAGATTCAGACGGCTTTCAGTGGCTTTTCAGTCGTGTGACTATCCGAGAAATTGTGGAAGAGGTGGGCATGTCACAACATGTCCTGTGAGACTTCAACACGGTGGAGCTTTTGCTCCGTCAGCTTCGTGCACTATCCACCGTTGTGTGGACGTCTTTAAACTGGTTGTGCCGCTCCTTAATCTGTGTGATGCCCATAGGATCGTCACCGAAAGCCGTCTGAATAATCTGAATGGTTTCCACCTGGCTGTCACCCAGTTTCTGGCAAAATTTGATGCAGTCGCGCTGCTCCAGTCATTCCGCCATTTTCCTTGCAAAGAAAAAATGACGAGAGACTCCACCCATCCTCACACAAAGGCTGCTTACAAGCAAATGATGCAATCGACAGGCATGAAAAACTCATGCATGCGCACGAAGGTTCAAGGTTGGCTCATGCAAGCACACGTGATTGAAATCCATCAGGTTTTTGAAAAAACTAAAAAGGTCGGATACTTTTCTAACAGACCTCGTATAAAGTCTCTGCAGCCAACGCTGGGAGGCAAACAAGGGATGTGGTGCCCATCCACACAGCCTATAAATAATAAAAAAAAAAAGGGGTTTTAATAAATACAGATTTATGGTCAAGAAGACATACCTACTAAACAGTATTAGTATACACTTGCCTACACACATAGTACAGTACACATGTAGCATATTGTCAGAAAACTGCACAAAAATTATTAAGACAAAAAAGTTGAAAATATGAATTACCTATGAAAATATGAATTACCTTATTTTTATGGACAGAATTTCTAGGTGCAGCCAGGATGTAGAGGGGGTCTGGTTTGGGAACCACAGAATTTCGTCTCTGCTGTTTGCGGACGATGTGGTTCTGTTGGCTTCGTCAAATCAGGACCTTCAGCGTGCACTGGGGTAATTTGCAGCTGAGTGTGAACCGTCCGGGATGAAAATCAGCACCTCCAAATCTGAGGCCATAGTTTTCGAACGCAAAAAGGTGCTTTGCCCTCTTCAGGTCGGTGGAGTGTCCTTGCCTCAAGTGGAGGAGTTTAAGTATCTTGGGGTCTTGTTCACGAGTGAGGGATGGATGGAGCGTGAGATCGATAGACAGATCGGTGCAGCATCTGCAGTGATGCGGTCGCTGTATCGGATCGTCGTGGTGAAGAGAGAGCTGAGTAGGGGGGCAGAGCTCTCAATTTACCGATCGATCTACGTTCCGATCCTCACCTATGGTCATGAGATTTGGCTCATGACCGAAATAACGAGATCGCGAGTACAAGCGGCCGAGATGAGTTTCCTCCGTAGGGTGGCCGGGCGCTCCCTTAGAGATAGGGTGAGGAGCTCGGTCACTCGGGAGGAGCTTGGAGTTCAGCCGCTGCTCCTCCACGTCGAAAGGAGTCAATTGAGGTGGCTCGGGCAACTTCTCCGGATGCCCCCTGGATGCCTCGCTGGATGCCTCGCTGGAGAGGTATTCCAGGCACGTCCCATTGGGAGGAGGCCCCGGGGAAGACCCAGGACACGCTGAGACAAGACCTTTCTAATTTTAGAGATATTGCGCAAATGCAAAAAAGCAGTCCTACATATTTGCTTAATATGCGCATTGAAGGACATATCCTGATCAAAAATGACTCCAAGATTTCTCACAGTATTACAGGAGGTCAGGGTAATGCCATCCAGAGTAAGGATCTGGTTAAACACCATGTTTCTAAGATTTGTGGGGCCAAGTACAATAACTTCAGTTTTATCTTAATTTAAAAGCAGGAAATTAGAGGTCATCCATGTCTTTATGTCTGAAAGACATTCGTGCAGTTTAACTAATTGGTGTGTGTCCTCTGGCTTCATGGATAAAATAAAGCTGGGTATCATCTGCGTAACAATGAAAATTTAAGCAATGCTTTCTAATAATAATGCCTAAGGGAAGCAAGTAAATAAAATCGGTCCTAGCACAGAACCTTGTGGAACTCCATAATTAACCTTAGTCCTTGAAGAAGACTCCCCATTTACATGAACAAATTGTAATCTATTACATAAATATGATTCAAACCACTGCAGTGCAGTGCCTTTAATACCTATGGCATGCTCTAATCTCTGTAATAAAATTTTATGGTCAACAGTATCAAAAGCTGCACTGAGGTTTAACAGGATGAGCACACAGATGAGTCCACTGTCTCAGGCCATAAGAAGATCATTTGTAACCTTCACTAATGCTGTTTCTGTACTATGATGAATTCTGAAACCTGACTGAAACCCTTCAAAATAGACCATTCCTCTGCAGATGATCAGTTAGCTGTTTTACAACTACCCTTTCAAGAATTTTTGAGAGAAAAGGAAGGTTGGAGATTGGCCTATAATTAGCTAAGATAGCAGGGTCAAGTGATGGCTTTTTAAGTAATGGTTTAATTACTGCCACCTTAAAAGCCTGTGGTACATAGCCAACTAATAAAGATAGATTGATCATATTTAAGATTGAAGCATTAATTAACGGTAGGGCTTCCTTGAGCAGCCTGGTAGGAATGGGGTCTAATAGACATGTTGATGGTTTGGAGGAAGTGACTAATGAAAGTAACTCAGACAGAACAATCAGAGAGAAAGAGTCTAACCAAATACCAGCATTACTGAAAGCAGTTGAACATAAAGATATGTCTTTGGGATGGTTATGAATAATTTTTTCTCTAATAGTTAAAATTTTATTTGCAAAGAAAGTCATGAAGTCATTACTAGTTAAAGTTAAAGGAATACTCGGCTCAATAGAGCTCTGAGTCTTTGTCAGCCTGGCTACAGTGCTGAAAAGAAACCTGGGGTTGTTATTTTCTTCAATTAGTGATGAATAGTAAGATGTCCCAGCTTTACGGAGGGCTTTTTTATAGAGCAACAGACTCTTTTTCCAGGCTAAATGAAGATCTTCTAAATTAGTGAGACGTCATTTCCTCTCCAGCTTATGGGTTATCTGCTTTAAGCTGCGAGTTTGTGGGTTATACCACTATAATTAGTCCGATAATGGTTTTCAAAGTTCAATTCAGTTCAATTCAAATTGATTCATATAGCACATTTAAAACACAGCTGCAGCTGACCAAAGTGCTTCACAATAATAGCAATACAAAAGTGTAAAATATTAACAAAGGAAAAGAATAAAAATAAATAAATAAATCTAAAAATACAGAGCAAAATAGCAGAGCAAAGCATACACCACTTAGCCAGTGTTGAAAGCCAGGGAGAAGAGATGGGTTTTCAGTCTGGACTTAAATTGTCCCACAGACTCTGAGGACCAGCCAGAGGTCAGCGGAAGATCATTCCAGAGTCATGGTGCTGCCGCAGATAAGGCTCTATCACCTCTGGATTTAAGCCTGGCTTTAGGAACAGCCAGGAGAAGCTGGTTAGCTGACCTCAGAGCTCTACGTGGAGTGTACGGCTGCAAGAGCTCACTCAGATACATTGGGCTTATACAGTGCAGACATTTAAAAACAATCAGCAAAAGTATATTTAACACGAAAGCCGACAGGGAGCCAGCGTAAGGCGCAGAGCACAGGGGTGATGTGCTCATGCTTCTTTGTTTAAATTAAAGTTAAAGTTACCTGAAAAGCTAATCCAATAATGAAAACATTATCTTCGATAATTAGTGGTTACCGGATTCGCAGAACTGTGCCCACCACTGCTTCTTCCTCTGCATCACCATGAAAACTCTCTGTCTCTTCAAATATCAACTGTAAGGCAGCCTGAACAGAGAATCCATTATGGACATGACAGCCATCTAGCTGTGTGCTTTGATGACTGTGATCACACTGCACTGCACTCACCATCTGCAACCTCAGCCGCACCTCAACTATAGGATGTGTGTGTGGGGGGTACACACTCACAAGCCATATGTGTTGCGTGGGGGGGCACACTCAGACACTTGTGTTGCTCGGTAACACACTCGTGGGGCACTTAAAAAATGTGGAGTCATTCGCACCAGCTCAAAAATGGTTGCCTGCTCTCTATTTTCATGCTGGCAGTGCGAATGGCCCCGCCTTTTCTAAGTGCTCCGCGAGTGGTGTTTGATGTTCATGGGTGGCACCTGGACTCCAGCAGACATTGGCCAAGAGTGGGTCGAATGGCCATTCGTCCGGCATTCGACGACATTTCACCACTGGTGTGAAAGCTGCCTCAATCGAGCCATTCGGCCACAGTTTAACATGGCCAATGAGTTCGTGCAGCTCCTCAGCAGTGGCATGATATGTCCGATGACATGCCGTGTGAATGCTGAGAACACGATAAGATAGTAGTGCGACCTCATCTTGCCCACCATTCGAATGGGTTTCCGGTATGAAGAGTATGCAAATATAGACTGCATGTGCCATGCCCAAATGGATCTGGCAACTGCTATACGAGGCGTTTCAGTGTGGCTCAGATTTCCCACAAATGCCATTCAAATCCTCCTTTGTGCATCATTCTGCCACAGTTGTGTGATATGTGAAGGAGCCCTTAGCGTTTCACATCTTGTACAACTCACTGGAGGACTTTCTCTTTGCTTTTACCACTTCTCTTTCCACCTGATGGCACATCTCCTTGTGCTCCTGTCTACTTTCTTCATCTATCCAACTATACCAATTCTTTATCATTAATCTGTTTCTCCTTCTTCTTTCCAGAAAATATTTCTTCCAAGACCAAGTCTCCTTTTCTCCTTCCACTATCCAGGTGTCACATGCTACACCTTTGTAACTGTCTGCCTCATCACATCTGCAATACTTTTCCAGTTGTCCAAAATTGTTCCATTCCATTCAGTGCCAATCTCATCTTCTTCCTTAATTGCACCCAACAATTTTCCTCCTTGATCTTCAACCATCTGATCTTTTGTTGAGCTCATCCCTTCTATTTCATCACTTCTAAAGTTATCCTAAAAACACCATCCGATGCTGTCTAATGACACTCCCCACTGATACCTCCTTACAGTCTCCAATTTGCGTGCACCTTCATCCATCTTATCCATCTGTGCTGCTCCTTTATCTGAAAGTAAGTATTCATGTCAGCAATTTCCATCCTTTTTGCAAAATCTATTACCATCTGCCCTTCTGCGTTCCTCTCCTTAATATCATATTGACCAATTACTTGATCATTACTTCTGTTTCCTTCACAAACACACCCTTTGAAGTCCTCTCCAAACACCACTCTTTCATGTTTGGGTACACTCTCCACCACCTCATCTAACTCCAGAAATCTCCTTTCACCTTCATCTCACAATCTACCTATGAGACATATGCACTGATGACATACATCATTACCCCGTCAATATCCAACTTCACACTCATCACCCTTTCAGACATTCGCATAACCTCCAGCACACTCTTTTTATACTCTTCCTTTAAAATGACACAAAGACCATTTCTCCTCTCATCCACACCATAAAACAACAACTTGAACCCACCTGTGATGCCCCTGGCCTTAACTCCCTTCTACCTGGTTTCTTGTGTCCACAATGTCTGCCTTTCTCTACACCATTATATCAGCCAATTCTCTCCCTTTACCATACATCCTGGCTACATTAAAAGTATTGTTAGTTTCAGCCAACAAAGAGGCAGGAGACGGATTACTCATGATGAGGACAGTTAAGTTTATATTATTTTAATGAAGAACAGTAGGTGTACAGCTCTATGGACACTGTTTTTCTTGTTGCTTAATGCTGACAAATAATACTGTATCTGTTGTCTTTCTGCTGCCCAAGTCTGTTTTTCTTCTCAGTTTGAGGTTCGGCTCCATCCAGAGATGGGAGTGGGTGTCTTCTTCTGCCAGTTTCTTCCTCAAATCATCAAAGGGAGTTTTTCATTACCACTGTCATCTGTGTGCTTGCTCTTGGGGTTGGTAAGGTTTAACCTTACTTGTGTGAAGTGCCTTGAGGCAACTTTGTTGTGATTTGGCACTATACAAATGAAATAAATTGAATTCGAAAAAAAAAAAAAAAACTTATGGTGAACAAAAGCGTAACAGGATGCACCTGAGCTCAATTTTAAGCTGCATGACAAAGGCTATGAATACTTATATACATGTGATATTTTAGCTTTACTGTTTTTAATAAATTTGCAAAAATCTGAAAATAATACATTGTCATTATGTGGTATTGTGTGCAGAATTTTAAGGAAAAAAATGTATTTCTTTCATTATAGAATAAGGGTGTAACACTAATTGCATTCCTTGTCAACTGCTGTCCACCAGGTCTGTCAGAAAGTTTTGTACATGCTCAAAACGTTGACCAGACATCAGGAGGAGAGCTTTCCCAGCTGCACATTTGTTGAGCATGTTGTCCTCTACTTGTTTTTTACTTCTATGATACTCATGCGTTTATATCCCGTGGCTGTCCCATGCTTCAGACTGGGCTTCTGATTGGCCAAAGCTCCGGTGCAGCACAAGCTGAGAGAGGACAGTTTCCAATGCAGCAAAATGCAGCATGGCTGTTCATTTAGCCAAGATAAGCCTGAAGAAAAAAAAAAACAAAACACAGCTGTGTGCTCTATTTTTTTATCTTGATGTCAGAGGATGGATTGTCTTGACGGGGAGGCACTGCAGAGAAAGAAGGCTATTTGATGTGCTTCCTGCTGCAGATGCACTGACAGCCAGCACAGTGAGAAGATGCTGTCAGAGCAAGAACATGGTGATGAATTATGATGTCATGATCCCTGATCAAGCCAGATTCTATCCACATTTGCATTCAGACCTCGTCAAATCCACCTCAAATACACACACACACCATACACACACACACACACACACACTGGGAAAACTGTTGTGCTGCTGATGCAGCTCTCTGTGTTGTCAGGGGAACTGTGAAGTCACCTGTCCATCAGAGCCTCAAATCCCCAGAAGACTGCTGGATTATGCAATTTTGACAGTGGACAAATTATTTAAATACAACCCCAATTCCAATGAAGTTGGGACGTTGTGTGAAATGTAAATAAAACAGAAAACAATGATTTGCAAATCCTCTTCAACCTATATTCAATTGAATACACCACAAAGACGATATTTAATGTTCAAACTGATAAACCTTATTGTTTTTGTGCAAATATTTGCTTATTTTGAAATGGATGCCTGTAACACGTTTCAAAAAAGCTGGGACAGTGGTATGTTTACCACTATGTTACATCACCTTTCCTTCTAACAACACTCAATAAGCGTTTGGGAACTGAGGACACTAATTGTGAGTGTCATGATTGGGTATAAAAGGAGCATCCCCAAAAGGCTCAGCCATTCACAAGCAAATATGGGGCAAGGATCACCACTTTGTGAACAACTGTGAAAAAATAGTCCAACAGTTTAAGAACAATGTTTCTCAACATTCATTTGCAAAGAATTTAGGGATTCCATCATCTACAGTCCATAATGTAATCAGACGATTCAGAGAATCTGGAGAACATTTCCACATGTAAGCAGCAAGGCTGAAAATCAACATTGAATGCCCGTGACCTTTGATCCCTCAGGTGGCACTGCATTAAAAACGACATCATTGTGTAAAGGATCTTACCGCATGGGCTCAGGAACACTTCAGAAAATCATATTGTCAGTTAGCACAGTTTGTTGCCACATCTACAAGTGCAAGTTAAAACTCCACTATGCAAAGTGAAAGCCATACATCACCATTGAAAATGTGTGGCGCATTATGAAGTGCAAAATATGACAACGGAGACCCCGGAATGTTAAACAACTGAAGTCGTGTAACAAACAAGAATGGGAAAGAATTCCACCTACAAAGCTTTAACAATTAGTGTCCTCAGTTCACAAATGCTTATTGAGTGTTATTAGAAGGAAAGGTGATGTAACACAGTGGTAAACATAGCACTGTCCTAGCTTTTTTGAAATGTGTTGCAGACATCCATTTCAAATGAGCAAATATTTGCACAAAACAATATAGTCTATCAGTCTGAACATTAAATATCTTGTCTTTGTGGTGTATTCAATTGACTATAGGTTTAAGAAGATTTGCAAATCACTGTATTCTATTTTTATTTACATTTTACACAACGTTCCAAGTTCATTGGAATTGGGGTTGTACGTAACTAATTAATTTGCTCTATCCATCACAGTGCGATGGACAGAGCATCACACACTTATAACTTTTTCAACAACCTTTCAACATTTCGATCAATCAGTCTCAGTAGCTACAAAAAAAAAAAAAAAAAAAAATGCCACACTGTCAATACAGAAAAGATTTTACTACAGCTGAGGTGTTTGCTTCTGCATAAGTGCTGGTGATGATGCTTTTAAATTTGATTGCTACTTTGAAAGTAATTTCTGTAGTAATTATATGTCTTGAGATCCCCTTATTAAAATATTATCAATTTAATATGACAATTCTTGGGAATGAATGAAGTAATGTTCATTGATTCATAGTACAGGTATGAGGTCATGGATTCACAGTCCTTCTCAGGTCAACAGACTGGCATCACTGAAGGGTGATCCATTTGAAATAATCATAAAGATTAGAAGTGATGCATCTTTTTATAGGTGCATAATGAGAAAAGCAATATGCAGATCTCTTAACAGTAATGTGAATTGTATTCAGAAATTATTCAGCAGGTTTGATTTTCCCATTTCTTCAAGCTCTGTCACGTCTGAGGCCCTGTGACCTGACCATACATACAATGGGCAAGTGACAATTCTGACTTATTTTGCAGAGTCCCTGAAAGAACCAGTGGACCATGAAATGAATTTATTTCATCCCAGTGAGATGCAAATGAGTGCTTCTCCAATAATATCACACCCAGTCATCAGTTAAGCGTTTTCAAAGAGGAGGAAGTGTGTTGTGTCTGTCACTTTTTCAAATGGATGGAAAATAAAGACTAACAATGGAAATTATATTTATAAATCTTTTATTTCAGACAATGACAAACCTTAAAAATCCCCCCCTAATATCCCAGCTGTAACTGAGGCCCAAAACATCCCAAACTGCAAATATATGTCACTGCAGTGACAATGATCACACTCTATCTTTGAAAGCACATAGACTAAGGGTGGACAACTTGTTCCAGAAAGGGCCAAGAGGGTGCAGGTTTTCTTTGCAGCTACTGACTCCACCAGGTGATTTCACTGATTAATATCACTTTGGGCAGATGGAATCAGTTAATCAGTGAGCTCACCTAGTCACAAGTGAGCTCACTCACTGTCTGTACAATTACAACATTGTTTGGGACAGAACAAAGCAATAGAAAGTGAGCCTTTTTTTCTTTGAGGTCTGCCGAGGTCCGCTGACAGAGGTGGATGTGTCCCCCTGCGACCTGCAGCTGTTCAAATATCTGTGCCTGCAAGTCACAGTTCGAGAACACCTACAGTGGCTTGTAGGATATGAAGTCACATAATTACAGCGTGAAGCGCGGCTGTTGGCATGCTGTTCTCAAAAGGAAATAAATTAAAAAACATATTGCTTCAGCTGACCTCCATGTCAGTGCACCACAAAGCTGCTGAATATCATGCCATGCAGAAAATCACCCCATGCCCCGCCCCCGGCATGTGTTACTGCGGGTTTCCCCACATTGTAATAATTAAAACACATATCACTTTTAGAGCGGATCACTGCTAATATGTTCACAATGTGAGCACAGGCTCTTCATGAGATGGGAGCCGACTCTTCATGACATGCGAGCTGACCAGCTCTTGATGAGAGGAGCGCATCAGTATTATTATTAGTATACTCGTAAAACATGAAAGAGAGAACACTAATCCACGTCATTTCATTACTTCCTGGTGTACGCTGAGGTGGAGGCTAAATCCGCTCTTTATAACAGGAATTAAGTATTATGAATTGTGGTGTTTTTTTTTTGTTGTTGCATTTTTTCCTCTGTTGCTGTTTGCGTGACTTTCCACATGCTCGCACTGTGTTTGTGCATGCAAACACATGCACAAAACTGTCACTGCAGTTTTGTGCATGCCTGTCCAAACGTGGTTTGCGGATTGTCTTCCGGTTTCTGCATCTTTCGTGTCCTGTGTGAAGAGGTCCTTGGATATCACAAGTTAAGCTTGTCCGTGCCGAAGGCTGCTGTCCCACAGACTGACATAGAAGAAGATAGCAGTGTGCAGGCTGTGAAAACATATCCTCTGCCAGCTTAGCAGAGGATATGTTGGGTCCTTTATTGACTGACAAAGTTTGATAGAGATGTGATCTGGATTGAGGATTTTGTGGACATTTGTATTTAACCATGGAGTTGTTTGATACGGGTAAGTGTCAAAAGTCACATGACCAAATTAGGCAGTCCTCCCATTAAATTCCTCACACTTTCAGTTTCAGTTTGAATGTTTGTTGAAAGTGCAGACTTCAACCTACATACCAGATTTTAAATTTTGTTGATACACCCAGTAAAACCTGATTAATGATTAATAATTTTCACCAGTTGTTTTCATGAATTTTTATGTTAATGTGTAATGTGTGTGAGTTGCTCCATGTGATCGCTTCGGCCAGCATGCATGCACACCACAGGTTTTTTCACTCATTTTTTTCTCTGATCGATACAATTACAATCTCAAACAAAACCATGATTTTCACTTTGGCCTTGTTTATGCCTTTCCCAACAATTGCCTGTGCTTTTTCACCAAATGATAAATACAATCTTCACAGACCCATGTATTTGGATGTGGAAGCATGCTGCCTTCATCTGCATGTGAATGTCTGTCTGCCTGTTTTGACACCTCTGGCTGGTGCAAAAAAAAAAAAAAGTCTTGCCCTTTTTCATTGGTGGAAACACATGACGTCAACAATTTAAAACTCACAACCCCACATGGGTGCAGATGTCACTCAGAGAAGAGAAGAAAGCCTCCAAAGGCCCAATGCTGCCTCTGGTGGACAACAGGAGGAAGGCCTGTTGTGTTCAACGCAGGACCTTTTGATGGACTCAGTTTAATTTCAATTTATTCTATTCATAATGTGCCAACTCATGACAGCGTCGATCCTAGACACATCACACGAAACAATCCAAAAACAATTTAAAATGAATTAAAAGATTAAATGTACAATTAAAAGATAAAAAAGCACAATAAAAGTTTTTTTTTTAATTACAAAGGATGCTAACACAATATGCTAACCATAGGACTGAGAAAACAAATGTGTCTAAAGTCTGGTCTTGAATGTCTCAACAGAATCTGACTGTCTTATCGACACTGGGAGACCGTTCCGCAAGACGGGCACAATAGGAGAAGGTTCGCCACCCTCGGAACACAAAGTACTCCTGCATCCTGTGAGCGCAAATCCCGGGTTAGTACGTAGGGTTTAATTAAATAGATAGGTCGGTGCCAGTACATGAACAATTTTATAAGCTAATAGCAGAACCTAAAAAATCTCATCTCACAGAGACAGGTAGCCAATGAAGAGATGCCAGAACAAGTGTAATGTGGTCAAACTTTCTGCTTTGTGTCAAAAGTCTGGCAGCAGGATTCTGAACCAATTGGAGACCCCTAATGCTGGACTGCAGTAATCCTGAAAATCGGACATTGCAATAATACAGTCTGGAAGAAACAAAAGCATGGGTCAGCATCTCAGCATCAGCCATGGACAGGATGGGATGAATCCTCACTATATTTCACAGATGGAAGAAGGCACTTCTCGTAATATCCATAATGTGGAAGCCAAAGGACAATGCAGGATCAAAAATCACCCCACCTTGTCCGTATGATGTATGACACACAAACCCAGGCCATGAGCAGGCTGGTCAAATTGATGCTGATATCTTACTGAACCAAGAACCATCATTTCAGTCTTAGAATGGAATTATTTTTCTGAGTGGCAAAATTCAAATTTTTGTGGCATCAGATTGTTTTGTAAATAGCTGTACCAACAAAAAAAAAAAAAAAAAAAAATGCCAGAAGCATTTTCTGCATTTAATGCAAATACTTGCATATAACTTGGTTTATCTATAAAATTCTACATATGTTTTTGAAATTTACAATTTATATTTGCATTCTAAGTTATAAAATTTTTTTTTTTTTTTTTTTTGTACGTGTTTGTGATTTTCACAGAAAAAAAAAACATTTTTTTCCTAGTCGGATTTTCGGTGTGAAAATGTTTTAAAGCAGTATGTCAGAAAGATAGACAAACTGAAAAGTCACACAGGTGAGGTTTTGCTGAAAACAATGACAACAATCAAGGCAAAGCAAACAGATTTTAATGTAAATTATGAAGTTTCTGTGTAGGCTCTCAGTTGTCCAGGTGGTTTCCATAGTAGAGAAGCTTGAATCTTCGACTGGACTGGGTTGCTTGACGCCAGGACGTTTTGCTTCAAATCGCAGAAGCTTCCTCAGCTAAAATTCTTGCTCTGGTGGTCTGACTTCTGTCTTGACTCTTGTCGAGAAGAAATCTTCTTCTCGACAAATCTTCTTCTCGACAAATCTTCTTCTCGACAAGAGTCAAGACAGAAGTCAGACCACCAGAGCAAGAATTTTAGCTGAGGAAGCTTCTGCGATTTGAAGCGAAACATCCTCGCGTCAAGCAACCCAGTCCAGTTGAAGATTCAAGCTTCTCTACTATGTAAATTATGAAGGTAAAACCAAAAGTAGACAAAAATACCTAGTTATACCCAAGACTCCATTTGGGTTAATACTAAAAGCCCATATGGTGTACATTTTGCATTATATCTCACTCAAAAGTCCCTCAGTCACTTTCATTTTTCTGTTATGGATTTAACTACACCACCAAAATTGGATGGGGGTTCCAATTTGTTTTTCCATTTTTTTTTAAATCTTCCAGTTGTCAGTCGTAAACCAAGTG
This sequence comes from Thalassophryne amazonica, assembly GCF_902500255.1. NCBI lineage: Eukaryota > Metazoa > Chordata > Actinopteri > Batrachoidiformes > Batrachoididae > Thalassophryne > Thalassophryne amazonica. Next base: position 113,051,729 of record NC_047103.1, on the reverse strand, counting down.
CCAAAAAGCAATAACAAATTGTGCATACCAGAGATAACTGTTATGTTTCGGACGCGGTCGGAGCACCGACCCAGCGTTTGAAAGGACCCAGCATAAAATAAGCAGAGCACGGTTCAAAAGATAACAGAATTTAATAAACATAACAGTGGGTGCAGTGCTAAACAACTAAAAAGTCCGCGGTCTGGTGAGGTGGAAACATGGCGCGCTCTTAACAGCGCAAACGGTCCGGAGCCAGAGCAGTTCGGACCCAGGGACCCCACCGACACCCCCCAGGTGGCCGCGACAAACCAAGTCTGTGAAGAAAGAAAACATGAGGTGAGTCCAACTCCACACAGAGAGACACAACTCAAAGGTGCACGCAATCAGCAAACACTTCCTGGCTTAAATCTATACATCAGCTTCTTACCCTGCAGGCACGGAACAACTCAGTTCAAATCTCCACTGCAGCAGAAGCTGATTAGACAATTAGAATAACGTGACAGCTCACTAACACAAGGTGTGAGGGACACCAAATCCACTGTCATTACTTCATAAAAGTCACCAAAAACCATATTACCTCAGGAAGTGTGCTGAAGAGCGTGAGACCTCACCCAATCCTCCTTCACAGACTGTGGCATCAAACCTGGAGCGGTCTCTGCGTCCGTGATGGTGAGATTGTTCTCCTGACGTCGATCTCACACGTCTGCTCACAAGGTCGAGTCTCTGGCAATCACACACTGTGCATTCAAGGTTTAAATGCAGCAATCTCTGATTAAGACAAAATACACCACAGCTGTGAGTCAATCAATCAATCAATCAATTTTTTTTATATAGCGCCAAATCACAACAAACAGTTGCCCCAAGGCGCTTTATATTGTAAGGCAAGGCCATACAATAATTATGTAAAACCCCAACGGTCAAAACGACCCCCTGTGAGCAAGCACTTGGCAACAGATTTCTAGAAATGAGAGCTGCTCCATCCAAAGTGGGATGGATGCCGTCTCTCCTAACAAGACCAGGTTTTCCCCAGAAGCTTTGCCAATTATCTATGAAGCCCACCTCATTTTTTGGACACCACTCAGACAGCCAGCAATTCAAGGAGAACATGCGGCTAAACATGTCACTCCCGGTCCGATTGGGGAGGGGCCCAGAGAAAACTACAGAGTCCGACATTGTTTTTGCAAAGTTACACACCGATTTAATGTTAATTTTAGTGACCTCCGATTGGCGTAACCGGGTGACATTACTGCCGACGTGAATTACAATCTTACCAAATTTACGCTTAGCCTTAGCCAGCAGTTTCAAATTTCCTTCAATGTCGCCTGCTCTGGCCCCCGGAAGACAATTGACTATGGTTGCTGGTGTCGCTAACTTCACATTTCTCAAAACAGAGTCGCCAATAACCAGAGTTTGATACTCGGCGGGTGTGTCGTCGAGTGGGGAAAAACGGTTAGAGATGTGAACGGGTTGGCGGTGTACACGGGGCTTCTGTTTAGGGCTATGCTTCCTCCTCACAGTCACCCAGTCGGCCTGCTTTCCCGGCTGCTCGGGATCTGCCAGGGGGTAACTAACGGCGGCTAAGCTACCTTGGTCCGCACCGACTACAGGGGCCTGGCTAGCTGTAGAATTTTCCACGGTGCGGAGCCGAGTCTCCAATTCGCCCAGCCTGGCCTCCAAAGCTACGAATAAGCTACACTTATTACAAGTACCATTACTGCTAAAGAAGGCCGAGGAATAACTAAACATTTCACACCCAGAGCAGAAAAGTGCGGGAGAGACAGAAGAAGCCGCCATGCTAAATCGGCTAAGAGCTAGTAGCTATGCTAAGCTAGCGGATTCCTAAAAACACGCAAAGTGAATAATGTGTAAATAATTTAGAGGTGATTCAGCAGAAGGAGTGCTTTAGTTAAGGCACGTAAAGATTACACTGGGAAACAAATTGTAATCTAGATAACTAGATCAATCTAACTGCGCAGATTAAACAGCTAACAGATACAGAAAAACACCGCTGTGCTCCGGAACAGGAAGTGATACAATACCGCAGTGAGAGCCAACCACCAGTAGAGTCCTGATGACCTGCATGTGAAAACAAGCTTCAGGTGTTCAGGGTGAGGTCCTAATGCTCAGCCACTCAGTCCTGAATGCATACCACCTGGTGGGAGAAACAGAAAACAAAAACCAAGCCAGCCAAACACCCCAGCCCACAACAGATAACCACTGTTCTGTGAAAATTATTGGAAAAAGAATTCAGAAACTGAAAAAGTTGAAAAAAAAAACCTGTGTGGAGCCAAAAATGATTTTAAGTCAAAGTGTCTGAGGCTGTTTGTGGAAATAAAATCAAGTAATTGGCAGATTAAAATAGGCTTTAATTCAAGGCCTCAAAGACACACAAAGTCAAAAAATCAGAACAGAGGGATATTTAATGTGTGTGTGCACACCATTTCTGAAAGAGATCTTTTGTACCTTCAGAGAAAGGCGGGATTGCTGCAAACTGTCACATATAAATTTACCAGTAAATGAAACTTCGAGTTTCCCATGAAAACTCTCATTGAACACATCACACTTTTTGGCCTTGGAGAAGAGACGGTGAGTTTTATCAGTGCAGCTGCAAAACTGCAACATTACATAAAGACAATGAATAGAGTTTAGATGCAAAAGCAGAAGTGTTAGGCAGGCTATCTGTAAGATAGCCTGATTCAAGTGCATGAACTAAATACATACTCGTGACATTTGACCACATGTAATTTAGCTTATAAAACACTTTTAGCGGGACTTTGGCATTGTAAATGGTTTAAAATGTAAATTTTTATGGAATTGGAAGCTAGTGTTGGCAGATGTTTGCGCCCTTGAGCGCGGTGTACCAGTTTATTTATTTGGTGATCTTCATAATAATGTTATTTATACCTCCTTGCACTTTTTGTGTGAAAGAAATGCTGCAAAACATAAAAAAAAAAAAATGTGTTAAAAGCTTGTTATACTAAATTTTGACACCTGCTTGAGACTTTTTTGCTGCAAATACTGGCCTCAAATATTGGTTCAGCATCCAAACCTTGTCGATAATCAGTATCAGTATCTGCCCTTAAAAGTACATATCGGTCGACCCATAAATTTTCATAACCATGATTTAAAACAATTGTGAAACTAAGAGCACTAAAATAACTGCTGCAGTGATAGCTATCCACACGAGCAAACTTTGTCTCAGTAAGATCAAAAATCCCAGTGTACAGATCCAACTCTCCCACCAGAGTGAGGCTACTGTCTCCTGAAGCTTTCCACATGAGAGAACTCACACCACTATACACAACTGACTTACTTTTAGAACTCCAATCAAATGATAGGGTGCAGAAAATTGCCAGGTGACAACTCAACTCCAATACATTAAGATTGTGTTAGCATTGAAACAAGTGTCTGACAGAGTGAGAAGTGTGAAACAGAAAATGTAAGGTGTGATGATGAATGTCAATAGTGCATATGATCTGTGAGTAGGCTGTGAGATGTGGAGGAGAAAGTATAATTCAATGAGCATGTTGGTGAAGGGTACAGAATACCTGATGTATATGTACGATGTTGTTAGATAATAATATCTGTGCTAATTCCTTATTCTATGTTAGTTACAAGGGTTTGTCTGTGTTATTTGTCTGGAACTTTCTGAGCGTTAAGTTTCACTTCCATCATATGTGCAAGTTTCAGAAACAGGGAGATATTTAAAACATGTATTTTCTTTAACTCAGTCAGGAGTTAAATAACAGGACATATCACAGTAAGCACTTTGATGATGACAGAGTTCAATGAACAATTATTATATGACGTTTATGCAATTTGGTTGTGTTGCAGGAGTTTAAGAATGAATTCCGTCCTAATCAGCAGGGGATTTACTTTGGTATTTATTAATGTAAGAAATGGTTAGTGACAGGAAATAGAATCAAATAAAGCCACTATGCTTATCTCTGATACACTGAATCTCGGTCTTACTTGGATGCACAGTGCAGATGGTCTCTGTGAGGTCAGATGCTGGGAGCTGTCTCGTTTCCAGTCGATGAACCATCCGTCTGTCACCGCTGCTTCAGGGACCTTAGCAAAGAGACTCTGCCAGTCACTGCGTCCGGTTTCGTTGGTTACCAGGGGCGATTTCAGTTGTGAGCTCTGTGACTTGTGACAGCGCTTCGATCAGTTTGCAGCACAAGCTGACCTGGATGTATATATCTCTGCAGCGCTTGCCGTCTGGTATTGTCAGAATAAATCAATCAATCAATCAATTTTATTTATATAGCGCCAAATCACAACAAACAGTTGCCCCAAGGCGCTTTATATTGTAAGGCAAGGCCATACAATAATTACGTAAAAACCCAACGGTCAAAACGACCCCCTGTGAGCAAGCACTTGGCAACAGTGGGAAGGAAAAACTCCCTTTTAACAGGAAGAAACCTCCAGCAGAACCAGGCTCAGGGAGGGGCAGTCTTCTGCTGGGACTGGTTGGGGCTGAGGGAGAGAACCAGGAAAAAGACATGCTGTGGAGGGGAGCAGAGATCAATCATTAATGATTAAATGCAGAGTGGTGCATACAGAGCAAAAAGAGACAGAAACACTCAGTGCATCATGGGAACCCCCCAGCAGTCTAAGTCTATAGCAGCATAACTAAGGGATGGTTCAGGGTCACCTGATCCAGCCCTAACTATAAGCTTTAGCAAAATGGAAAGTTTTAAGCCTAATCTTAAAAGTAGAGAGGGTGTCTGTCTCCCTGATCCGAATTGGGAGCTGGTTTCAGAGGAGAGGAGCCTGAAAGCTGAAGGCTCTGCCTCCCATTCTACTCTTACAAACCCTAGGAACTACAAGTAAGTGTTATATGGCTGGGGGGGCCTGGCTGCCGGTTTGTTTGTCTTTTTGTTTTCCTCCCAGGTGGCGTGCATTTGGGACTGAGTGGCTGTGTTGCTGAGGCTGTCAGGACCTCACCCTGATCACCTGCGACTCGTCAGGACTCACAGCTGAGGTGCATCTGGCTGGATTGGAGCATGTTGGCATTTAAGACTGGAGTGCACAGTGTGTATTTGCCAGAGACTCGACCTTGTGACCAGACGGGTGAGATCGTCGTCTTGGGAGCCATCTCATCAGCAGCGGACGCTGAGAATGTCCAGGTTTGATGCACGGTCTGTGAAAGAGGAGGGGGTGAGGTCTCACGCTCGTCAGCACACTTCCTGAGGTACGTTGGATTTTGTGACTAACAGTTATACAGTCAGTAAATGTGGTGTCCCTCACACCTTATTGTATTGAGCTGTATGTTAGTCATGTATCAGCTTCCACTGCGGTGGAGTTTTGTGAACGGGATGTTCCATGCCTGCAGGTTGGGAAGCTGATCAGTAATCAAGCCAGGAAGTGTTTGCTGTTTGTACACCTTTAAGTGTTCTGTGTGTAGAGTGTGGACTCACATAATGGTTCCTTCTTTCACAGACTCGGTTGTTGCGGCCACCTGGGGGGTGTCGGCGGGGTCCTTGGGTCCGAAACAGCTTCTGGCTCCGGACCGTTAGCGCTGCTGGGAGCGCACCACGCCAGGCCGCACCTTTCTGTTATTACATTTTCACTGTTATGTATTAAATTCAGTTAGCCTTTGTACCGTGCTCTGCTTATTTCATACTGGGTCCTTCAAACGCTGGTCGGTTCTCCGAGCTGCGTCCGACACATAACAGTAGTCTCTGGCCAAACATCACGGACCCAGCGGTAGCAGAGACGGTAACGCGCCGGGAAGGCGGCTTCAGACGTTCAGTGGTTATCCGGATCAGTTGCGGGGCTCTCCGCCCGGAAGGTGCGTGTTTGAGACCCATTACTGGATACTAATTTGTGCTCTCTTGCAGCCGTGTTCCTGTGTTGTGCCTCATCCGTGGATCGTGGTGGAGTGTGACTGGCGACGGCTTCGCGTCACACTCCGACCGGATGGGAGGTGTAAACGGGAGCTGCAAGAGTGCGTTTGTAATGGGTTCACGCGCACGGCGGAGCTCTGTTAGCACGGGTCGCTGGGCTTCCTGTGTTACAGTCGTAGCCCCGTTTCCCCGGATAAAGGTAACTACTGCGTCTGTTGTATCAGCTCCGGCGTTATTTAGTTGAGCACATTTTGGTTGTGTGTTGCACTCAGCTGCGCACACAAAAGCAGCTCGTTTGTTTTTTTCTGTCGCCCAAGGGGTTTTTTCATTTTTAGCACTCTGGTTCCCCCTTGTGGTGACTGAATCACGGTACCGTCAAGCTCTGGAGTAGGAACAGGTGTGTTCCATTTGGTTGAGCTTGACGGTATAACTCACTGATTTGTTTTGTGTTAGTTCATTTTGTGTGGGTGTTTTTTGAGTTGGTTTTTGTGTGGGCTTTTTTTTTTGTTGTCCACTATTTGTCTGGGGGTGTGACCCTGTAGCCTTTGCAAAAAACAAAACAAACACAAAGAGAACAGGGACCCAAACAACTGTGTGTTGGTCTGTTTTTTTTTCTTTTGTTTCATTTTGTTTCACATCCCCAGGGTTGGATGGAACGGTCCCCTGGGGGGTGATGGGGTGGTCTTTGGGTTGTTTTTTCTCTTTGTTTTTTGTTATGCCCTCTCTTCTCCTCTGACTCCAGCCGGGTGTGCCGTAGTGTCGGCATTGCTGGAGGGGTGCAGTTAGGTTGTGCTGGGCGTTTCCCAGGTAGCCTCTGCACCCGGGAGGGGAGGGGGGGGGGGGTTTGGGGTTTTTTTTTGTTTTCCCTCCCCCAGTTTCCGCCCTCGGGGTTTGACTGTGGTGTCCTCTGGGGGGGAACGGGCGTTGGGTCCATCTAGCCGTGGACGGCCGGGGCTGGGTCCATTAGTCATGCGGGGAGGCGTCTCCTGGGGTTGACGAGTGGTCCTCTGGGGGGCGCTGGTGGTCCCCGTGGGTGACGTTGGATCCCAGAGGGACCTCGGCCGTGGTTATTACTCCTGGAGCTGGCGGGTGGCCCTCTGGGGGGTGTTGGTCCCTACGTGTCGTTTGGGGGGGAGGAGGGGGGGGTATTTTGGCATTTGTTTGTGAGCTTAAATTTGGATTGTTTTTCTTTTCTCCCCTTCCCTGGGGTTTGATGGAACGGTCCTCTGGGGGGGGGGGGGGGTGTTTTAGTGTTTTTGTTTGTGGTCTTGGGTTGGGTTGTTTTTCCTTTCTCCCCTTCCCTGGGGTTTGATGGGACGGTCCCCTGGGGCGGGGGGGGGTGTTTTGGTTGTTTTGTGTTATGACTAATCACACATGTTTGGTTAAAGGCTGACCGCACAGGTGTAGGAACTCCTGGCCACACCTGTGCTGAGACTGTCAAACAAGGGCAAAGATGCAGCCAGTTCAACCAGTCTGTTGGAGGACGAACGCAGACGCGGTTTCCAGCCATGGTCCCTGGAGGGGGGTGTTTCTCCTGGGCCAGGTGTGTGTGGTCGCCGGGAGGCTTCCCGTGAGGGTGGGGTACTGTTATATGGCTGGGGGGGCCTGGCTGCCGGTTTGTTTGTCTTTTTGTTTTCCTCCCAGGTGGCGTGCATTTGGGACTGAGTGGCTGTGTTGCTGAGGCTGTCAGGACCTCACCCTGATCACCTGCGACTCGTCAGGACTCACAGCTGAGGTGCATCTGGCTGGATTGGAGCATGTTGGCATTTAAGACTGGAGTGCACAGTGTGTATTTGCCAGAGACTCGACCTTGTGACCAGACGGGTGAGATCGTCGTCTTGGGAGCCATCTCATCAGCAGCGGACGCTGAGAATGTCCAGGTTTGATGCACGGTCTGTGAAAGAGGAGGGGGTGAGGTCTCACGCTCGTCAGCACACTTCCTGAGGTACGTTGGATTTTGTGACTAACAGTTATACAGTCAGTAAATGTGGTGTCCCTCACACCTTATTGTATTGAGCTGTATGTTAGTCATGTATCAGCTTCCACTGCGGTGGAGTTTTGTGAACGGGATGTTCCATGCCTGCAGGTTGGGAAGCTGATCAGTAATCAAGCCAGGAAGTGTTTGCTGTTTGTACACCTTTAAGTGTTCTGTGTGTAGAGTGTGGACTCACATAATGGTTCCTTCTTTCACAGACTCGGTTGTTGCGGCCACCTGGGGGGTGTCGGCGGGGTCCTTGGGTCCGAAACAGCTTCTGGCTCCGGACCGTTAGCGCTGCTGGGAGCGCACCACGCCAGGCCGCACCTTTCTGTTATTACATTTTCACTGTTATGTATTAAATTCAGTTAGCCTTTGTACCGTGCTCTGCTTATTTCATACTGGGTCCTTCAAACGCTGGTCGGTTCTCCGAGCTGCGTCCGACACATAACAGTAAGTCTGCAGTCTGAGAGCGAAGCGCTCTATTGGGGTGATATGGTAATATGAGGTCCCTAAGATAAGATGCGACCTGATTATTCAAAACCTTATAAGTAAGAAGAAGAATTTTAAATTCTATTCTAGAATTAACAGGAAGCCAATGAAGAGAAGCCAATATGGATGAAATATGCTCTCTCCTTCTAGTCCCTGTCAGTACTCTAGCTGCAGCATTTATAATTAACTGAAGGCTTTTCAGGGAACTTTTAGGACAACCTGATAATAATGAATTACAGTAGTCCGGCCTAGAGGAAATAAATGCATGAATTAGCTTTTCAGCATCACTCTGAGACAAGACCTTTCTAATTTTAGAGATATTGCGTAAATGCAAAAAAGCAGTCCTACATATTTGTTTAATATGCGCTTTGAATGACATATCCTGATCAAAAATGACTCCAAGATTTCTCACAGTATTACTAGAGGTCAGGGTAATGCCATCCAGAGTAAGGATCTGGTTAGATACCATTTTTCTAAGATTTGTGGGGCCAAGTACAAGTTTTATCTGAGTTTAAAAGCAGGAAATTAGAGGTCATCCATGTCTTTATGTCTGTAAGACAATCCTGCAGTTTAGCTAATTGGTGTGTGTCCTCTGGCTTCATGGATAGATAAAGCTGGGTATCATCTGTGTAACAATGAAAATTTAAGCAATGCTTTCTAATAATACTGCCTAAGGGAAGCATGTATAAAGTGAATAAAATTGGTCCTAGCACAGAACCTTGTGGAACTCCATAATTAACCTGAGTCTGTGAAGAAGATTCCCCATTTACATGAACAAATTGTAATCTATTAGATAAATATGATTCAAACCACCGCAGCGCAGTGCCTTTAATACCTATGGCATGCTCTAATCTCTGTAATAAAATTTTATGGTCAATAGTATCAAAAGCAGCACTGAGGTCTAACAGAACAAGCACAGAGATGAGTCCACTGTCTGAGGCCATAAGAAGATCATTTGTAACCTTCACTAATGCTGTTTCTGTACTATGATGAATTCTAAACCCTGACTGAAACTCTTCAAATAGACCATTCCTCTGCAGATGATCAGTTAGCTGTTTTACAACTACCCTTTCAAGAATTTTTGAGAGAAAAGGAAGGTTGAAGATTGGCCTATAATTAGCTAAGATAGCTGGGTCAAGTGATGGCTTTTTAAGTAATGGTTTAATTACTGCCACCTTAAAAGCCTGTGGTACATAGCCAACTAATAAAGATAGATTGATCATATTTAAGATCGAAGCATTAATTAATGGTAGGGCTTCCTTGAGCAGCCTGGTAGGAATGGGGTCTAATAGACATGTTGATGGTTTGGAGGAAGTAACTAATGAAAATAACTCAGACAGAACAATCGGAGAGAAAGAGTCTAACCAAATACCGGCATCACTGAAAGCAGCCTAAGAGAACGATATGTCTTTGGGATGGTTATGAGTAATTTTTTCTCTAATAGTTAAAATTTTATTAGCAAAGAAAGTCATGAAGTCATTACTAGTTAAAGTTAAAGGAATACTCGGCTCAATAGAGCTCTGACTCTTTGTCAGCCTGGCTACAGTGCTGAAAAGAAACCTGGGGTTGTTCTTATTTTCTTCAATTAGTGATGAGTAGTAAGATGTCCTAGCTTTACGGAGGGCTTTTTTATAGAGCAACAGACTCTTTTTCCAGGCTAAGTGAAGATCTTCTAAATTAGTGAGATGCCATTTCCTCTCCAACTTTAAACTGCGAGTTTGTGAGTTATACCACGGAGTCAGGCACTTCTGATTTAAGGCTCTGTTTTTCAGAGGAGCTACAGCATCCAAAGTTGTCCTCAATGCGGATGTAAAACTATTGATGAGATAATCTATCTCACTCACAGAGTTTAGGTAGCTACTCTGCCCTGTGTTGGTATATGGCATTGGAGAACATAAAGAAGGAATCATATCCTTAAACCTAGTTACAGCGCTTTCAGAAAGACTTCTACTGTAATGAAACTTATTAAGTCTTCAATTTCCATACCATAAGTCAGAACAAGATCTAGGGTATGATTAAATGATTAAAGTGGTGGGTGGACTCATTTACATTTTGAGCAAAGCCAGTCGAGTCTAACAATAGATTAAATGCAGTGTTGAGACTGTCATTCTCAGCATCTGTGTGGATGTTAAAATCGCCCACTATAATTATCTTATCTGAGCTAAGCACTAAGTCAGACAAAAGGTCTGAAAATTCACAGAGAAACTCACAGTAACTACCAGGTGGACGATAGATAACAACAAATAAAACTGGTTTTTGGGACTTCCAATTTGGATGGACAAGACTAAGAGTCAAGCTTTCAAATGAATTAAAGCTCTGTCTGGGTCTTTGATTAATTAATAAGCTGGAGTGGAAGATTGTTGCTAATCCGCCGCCTCGGCCTGTGCTACGAGCATTGTGACAGTTAGTGTGACTCGGGGGTGTTGACTCATTTAAACTAACATATTCATCCTGCTGTAACCAGGTTTCTGTAAGGCAGAATAAATCAATATGTTGATCAATTATTATATCATTTACTAACAGAGAGAGACCTAATGTTTAATAGACCACATTTAACTGTTTTAGTCTGTGGTGCTGTTGAAGGTGCTATATTATTTTTTCTTTTTGAATTTTTATGCTTAAATAGATTTTTGCTGGTTATTGGTGGTCTGGGAGCAGGCACCGTCTCTACGGGGATGGGGTAATGAGGGGATGGCAGGGGGAGAGAAGCTGCAGAGAGGTGTGTAAGACTACAACTCTGCTTCCTGGTGCCCAGCCTGGATAGTCACGGTTTGGAGGATTTAAGAAAATTGGCCAGATTTCTAGAAATGAGAGCTGCTCCATCCAAAGTGGGATGGATGCCGTCTCTCCTAACAAGACCAGGTTTTCCCCAGAAGCTTTGCCAATTATCTATGAAGCCCACCTCATTTTTAAAGGCTTGAGTGTCTTTATTTTCTATTTGCCAAAACAAAAAATTCTTCTTTTGTCGTCGTCTTTGAAAGCCAGGTCAAATCAAAAATTAGATACAAAAGTAGCTGACTATGTAAGAAAAATGTTAACGAGGTCAATGTGGAGTTCAAGAAGAAAAAGGTTTTAATTTGAAAAATCATCAAAGGAAGTTAAATGGGCCTGCGCATTTAACTTTGCAAAAGTTTGGGTAAAAGTTATCTGTAGAAAAAGTGAAAAAGTAATTTCTTGTTGCACACATAAACAAGAAATAAGTTTAGACAACACATGGTTGCAGGAACAAAGGCAGCATCTCGAGACCCAGGAGAAAGAGGAAGAGTCGGCGTGCAAGAGAAGAGAAAAGCAGACGAGAGTGTTCCCTGGGGGTGCATGCTTTTAACGGGTTAAAAGCTCCACCCCCAATAATTCAGGGTACTGTAGTTTTTCTCTGCGTTTCTTTGTCTAGTTTTATAATGAGTCAGGGTCTGCTTTCTTAAATTCCCACTTAAAACCAAGCAAGTCCTGTATTACAAAACTCGAGTACACAATTTCCTTATAAACATCACACAACACAGTCATATCTGGAAAAAGCACACATTTGACAAACTCTCTACAATCTATGATCAGAGTAAAATACAGGATATACAGTGGGGAAAATAAGTATTTGACCCCCTGTCAGTTTTGCAGGTTTTCCCACCTACAAAGAATGGAGAGGTCTATAATTTTTATTGTAGGTACACTTCAACTGTGAGAGACAGAATCTATAAAAAAAGAAAATCACATTGTATGATTTTTAAATAATTAATTTGCATTTTATTGCATAAATTGAGTATTTGACCCCCTAGAAAAACATAGCTTAACAATTGGTACAGAAACATTTGTCTGCCATTACAGAGGTCAGACGTTTCCTGTAGTCCTTGACCACGTTTTCACACACTACACTAGGGATTTTGGTCCACTCCTCCATACAGATCTTCTCTAAAACTTTCAGGTTTGGAGTTTCAGCTCCCTCCAAAGATTTTCTATTGAGTTAAGGTCTGAAGACTGGCCAGGCCACTCCAGGACCTTGAAATGCTTCTTATAGAACCCTCCTTAGTTGCCCTGGCTGTGTGTTTGGGGTCATTGTCATGCTGGAAGACCCAGCCATGACCCATCTTCAATGCTCTTACTGAGGGACGGAGGTTGTTTGCCAAAACCCCATCCATCCTCCCTTCCATACGGTACAGTCGTCCTGTCCCCTTTGCAGAAGAGCACCCCCAGAGTATGATGTTTCCACCCCCATGCTTCACGGTTGGGATGGTTTTCTTGGGGTTGCTCTCATCCTCTAAACATGGTAAGTGGAGTTGATGTTGTGTGTGGGCCGCCAGAAGAGGAGCTACTGCTGGCCCACCATCAGAGGGCGCCCTGCCTGAAGTGCGGGCTTCAGGCACGAGAGGGCGCTGCCGCCATGGACGCAGCCGGGGGTGACAGCTGTCACTCATTACCTCTCTACTCAACGTCCTCTCACTCCATAAAGACCAGACGTCATCTCCACCTTGTTGCCGAGATATCATACTTCATTGGAGGTAATATCCTCAGCCGTTGTGTTACAATATTATTTGTATATTGTGAGTGTTTGCAGGAGTATCGGTACCGTTGTCAGTGGAAGCTGAGAGAGCGCTAGAAGGCACTCTTTTCCCCTGAGGAATCTACAGTACTCTGCAAGTTATAGAGTGAGAGGTGGAGGTGGCATTCCCACCGCTGTTGTTACTGGGTGTACACACACCCACACTTGACTGTCTTTGTTCTCGCCAGCAGTACCAGATCCGACAGTCGGGGACGGTGATCACCTGGGAATTCGGGACTTGGCGGCTCCAGTATTCACCAGGTTCTGTGGCGGCGGAAATCGTGTGGTTCCGGCTCTTCTCAGGACAGACGTCTTCTATCCTCGAGCCTGCCCACACGTCACCTTTGTGGATTGACTGTAATTATATTCTGAGATTGTCTGTATGTTCGTTGTGCACATTTCACAACATTAAATTGTTACCTTTTGGCTCATCTATTGGCCGTTCATTTGCGCCCCCTGTTGTGGGTCCGTGTCACTACACTTTCACAACAGTTGATTCCAAAAAGCTCTATTCTGGCTTTTGCATGGAATCCCAGACCGAGGGAGACTGACAGTCATCTTGTGTTTCTTCCACTTTCAAATAAATAATCATAACAGTGGTTGTCTTCTGCCAAGCTGCTTACCTGTTGTCCTGTAGTCCATCCCAGCCTTGTGCAGGTCTACAGTTTTGTCCCTGGTGTCCTTAGACAGCTCTTTGGTCTTGGCTATGGTGGTCAGGTTGGAGTGTGATTGATTGAGTGTGTGAACAGGTGTCTTTTATACAGGTAACAAGTTCAAACAGGTGCAGTTAATACAGGTAAAAAGTGCAGAATAAGATGGCTTCTTAAAGAAAAAATTAACAGGTCTGTGAGAGCCAGAATTCTTGCTGGTTGGTAGGTGTTCAAATACTTATTTATGCAATAAAAAGCAAATGAATTATTTAAAAATCATACAATGTGATTTTCTGGATTTTTTTTTTTTTAGATTCTGTCTCTCACAGTTGAAGTGTACCTACGATAAAAATTACAGACCTCTCCATTCTTTGTAGGTGGAAAAACCTGCAAAACTGACAGGGGGTCAAATACTTATTTTCCCCACTGTATATAAATTCCACATGATGATCACAGGTTCATTCCTTTTTCTTTTCCTGTTGTGTGGGCCGCCCGAAGAGGAGGTACTGCTGGCTTACGCCAGAGGGCGCCCTGCCTGTTGTCGGGTTTCAGGCACTAGAGGGCGCAGTGGCCACCCAGGAGCCAGGACTGACAGCTGTCAGTAATCATCATCAGCTTCACTATAAAAGCCTGGAGGAGACACCACATCTCTGCCGAGATATCAGCTTACCTCACAGGTAAACTGCTCAGCCGTTTTTTGAGTCTTTCACAGACAGTTTTTGCTTCTGTATTGTTTGCAGTCGTTTCTGTGAGTGCTTGCAGCTGGAGGCTGGGTTTGTGGTTCGTGGAGGGCTGACGTCTTCGCTCCCCACGCCAAACTTCGATAAGTACTCACTAATACTGCACGTGCCGGGTTTCTGGATTGGAGGTGGAGGTTTTCCCTCCGTTGGAAACTAAAAGACTGTTTTTTGCTGACTGTTTGCTGGGTGTGTGCTCACACCCACCCTTAACCTGTTTTTGTTCCTGCCAGCAGTACCGGATCTGACAGCTGGAAGCAGAGGCCACCTGGGACTCGGGACTTGGCGGCTTCGGTATACTGCAGGTCTTCGTTGGCGGCGGAACCTTGTGGGCCCCGGCTCTTCTCTGGATAGGCATCTCCTACCCTCGGGCCTGCCCACACGTCACTTATTGTATCTTGTGATTGATTGTCTAAAAGCAGTATTCGAGCTGTTGTGCACATTTGCCGCAATAAATTGTATTTATTGGATTATCTATTGACCGTTCATTTGCGCCCCCTGTTGTGGGTCCGTGCATTACACTTTCCTCAACATTTCTTTTTTCTTTGTTTTCTTTTTTGGTCACAACCACAATAGTACAACTTTTAAAAGGGTGATCTTCACTTATAACACACCCGAATCAGTCACATGTCCCTCCCCAATTCTCCCAAAAGGGGTCACTCTTGCTCCATGGACTGGAAGAGGCTGGTTTTGGGATTTCATCATAAAATGTGAACTCTGTCAATCTAAGGTCGATTTTAACAAGAAAAAGTGTATGGTGATCATGAAGTTGATGGCAATTATTCTGTTATGTGGTCTTATTGGAATTGTGGTGTAAAGGCACAGTTTTTGGACTTTGGGGAAAAGTAGGTCTTTCTGGGGTCTGTGTTTTTAGATGAAAACACCAGCAGGTCTCACCTCTTGTGGGAGCTGATAAGAACCCAAGGCTACATGAGGAATGCAGTTTAGGGGGTCTTAAATGCTAGTAGGGGGCAGTTTTATGACACCTGGCCATCCTGTGCTAGGCTCAGGAAAACCTCCTTTTGGCACTTAGATATATTCCAGAACTTGAGCTGTGATGGGTTATTCTTTGAAGAATACTTTGCATGACCTTTGTTTCATGCAAAGGCAGGAGGTTGTGTATTGCAGGCTGGCTCCTCGCTACATTCCCCCACTTGATTCGACTTTGGGTCGCCAACGTTGAATCGCCAAGACGAGGAAGGCTGTGAAGGTTGGTGGGTAATGTCTTCCACTGGCAGGGAGGCTGTGGAGGGTTAGTGTCAGACTAGCAGAGTGAACCACAGTTCTTTGTGTTTGACTGATTTCCGGTTGGAGGTCACGAAACCATTGCGTTTCCAGCCAGGTAGCTGGCACAAAAAGCTAAGGCATGCACAGCACGAATGTTCTGACATTTTGCGCCACAGCTAACTGGCATGTTATGAGTATGCCAGCAATTTCTGCATATGGGGAGGACTGTGGTTCCATTTGAAACTTCTGTGGCTCATATGGTGTGTTGTCAATCCATGCGACCCCCACTCCTGCCTGGGAGACTGTTTCATGGTGAAATGAGCAGCCATCCACGTACGCAGTGATCATGCCTCGGCAGGCATTGTGGTCAAAGTAGTGGTGATGAGGGGAGTTGAGTGGTGGCAAGTCTTCGTTCAACGGGGTTGCAGCCGGTGTGTCTTCGGTGCAGCGCTGGCAAGCAGCTAACCCTTTGCCTAGGTGAGTTTTACGGCTTTGTGCGTACCGCACCTCCATGTCGAAACTTTGCAGTGCCATCAACCAAGAGGCAAAACTGACTGTTAAGGAATGTCACTGGTTGATGATTGGCTTCTACAATGACTTTTTGTCTGCCCAGATAGTTGGTGAAATGTTTAACTACCTGGCATGCATCAGGGCTCAAATGTCCAGATTTTAGATACTCCGGATCAGAGTAAGCAGGGTCGTCGTGTGCTCTGGTCAGAGACCAGAGGACCTGATTGACACTGTCAACCTGTACCTCCAATCAGACAAAGAGGTCGCCTCCTATGTAGACAGAGCATGGTAAGTTTGGAACGACTAAGAATGAGTGGCTCAATTCTCATCGGTTCCAGCGTATTTTGAGAGTGCAGATCCCAGTGGCCTTGAGTATGGTCTGGGATAGAGGGTCCTTTGGAAAACGGAAAGATTTTTCCACATATAAGATGATTGGATTTGCTCAATGAGTCAAACAGACTTTGACTAATAGCTCATCTTTCGACCCAAAGAGCCAGAGCTACATCAGCAGTGTAGGTGTTTTCCAAATGGAGACCATCTACTACCAGAGGGCAGTACTCTCTCGCATTGGTATCCTCTGACAGTTTACAGAGGACAGTGTCCTTCTCGGCCAGCAGTGCATCTGGGGGCCATGAAGCATTCCGCGGGTCTACAGTCGAAGGAATGTTTGCTGTGACCGTGTTGTGTGGGGGTTCTATATCATCTTGGATTAGAGCCTTAATAGCATAACAATGGGGCTCTGCTGGTTGGGTCACCTCAGGTGGGAGAGGGTGACGGACCTGTGCCCACAGTTTTAACCATTTGAAATTGATGAGGGGTTCACATCGGTTGAGAAAATCTTTCCCTACGAGGAAAGGAATGATGTCAAGTGCTGATATGTACACAGGGTGTACCAGACTCATGGGGCCGACAGTGATGTTGACCAGAGCCATTGAGGACAAAGTTGCAGGATTGTCCGTGTAGGGCTGGGTCTCCAGGGAACACGGCGATAGTTTGAGGTTTCTGTTGGCCTGCCGTGCCATGACCTGCAGTTGTTTAATCTAGGGATGGCCCAATCAGGCCCAATCACGTGGTTTCAGACTTGATCAAAATGGGACGTTGCATCCCGATCAGGAATCCGATATAGATTTTATCCTCATTATTTTTGATCAGTGCTATTTCAGGCTCATTATTGCAGATTAATGGGCCTTTCACGCGTCGGAAGTGTCAGAGGTGTGAGACGCGTTGCTTTTTAGAGGCGTCTCACACTTTAGCTTTAGCTCGCCTTTTGACGTGATCGTATCTTTGATAAAGATAAACCGATAAACCACCCAAAAATGTATCGGAAGTCACAGATAACCGAAAAATTCCAGTATTGTCTCTGGTACACTTGCAACTACTAACAAGCTGATTTTGAGTTTTAACACCACGATCACTTTTGGAAGCATTAAAAGGGACAACAGACCCAAACAATGAGTCAGCACTTCTGTTACAGTTTTGTTCTAATAACAAACCCAGACTTGCAGACAGAAACCACGAGAAGCGTGTGCGATCAAAACCCAGAGTGATTTATTGGCAGAGCAAACAATTCATAACATCCAAAAAAAAAAAAAAATACAAATACAAATGTTGCAACAAATAAGGAAAAAACAGCGGAGCATGCAACTACAAAGCAATAAAAGAGCAGGAGACAGAGGATGAAGCACGGAGGAAAAACATGTACTCACGGACTTCGTGGAAAGCCAACAACAAAGAATGAACCCGCAACCAAAAACTGACAGGTGACAACTTTAATACCAAATGACCTAAATGATTACAGGTGAGGAGAATCAGCAAGAACACATGGAAATGAACAAACATGAGGTGACTGAATCTAACAGACTAGACGGTGCCAACTGATGAAGGAAAATGAAGGATGAAGGAAAACTCATAAACACAACATAGAACTCAGGTGTTAATAAAGTGCAAAAATGGAGAAAGTGACATGATAAATAATATTAAGTGAAATCATAAACTCCCAAACAAAGAAAGAACTCAGGAGCAAATAAAGTGTGAGGGTAAAGGACTAAACATAAATAATGTGAAAAGAACAAAAACTTTAAGAACTAAAAATGACCAATACGCAGAGTTAAAGCAAAGTGGAACCAGACTAACAGGTGAGGATCAAGGGGTGGGACAAGGGGGCCCAGACCACCCACAAGAAACAACATGAACAGGAAACTTATACAGAAAAACACCACTACATAAACTCCAAAATAAACTTAAATGTGCACAAATGGGGAGCAAATCCCAACAGCCCAGGGTACGGCTCTGACGGCCCACAAAGACCCCCCCCCCCCCCCCACAACAAAAACCGGGACCAAAAAAAACGTGGAATAAAAAACAGACACCAAAAGCAAAACTGGAAACAAACAAAACCCCAAGACCCCCAAAACGACACAAACCATGGAGGGAGGAGGGGGCAGGAAGGTAGGGACAACCACCAAACAAACCAGCAGGACATGCAAAGGATGGTACAGAACTCAAAAAATGGCACAAGGGCCTGCAGTTCCCTGACCAACCGGAGACGAAGGCAGGACCTGGAGCCAGACTGTGCAGATGGGCAAGAGACAGAGCAAGAAGTGAAGAGTGACCATAGGACTGGCAAGTATCACAAGCAGGGTCAGGTGGGCGGTCACACGGTTGGCAGGAGTCCACTGCCACATCAGGAGGGCGACCAGGCTGGAGTTCATCAGGACAACCGGAGCGTTGCAGGCAGGCGCCCCGAAGTCTGCCCCCACCTCGGCCGGCTTCTCAAACGACACTCTGGGCACCGCCGCGGGCGGACTGCCGGACGGTGCACTGGGAACCACCTCGGCTGCGGGCAGACTGCCGGATGGCGCGCTCGGAACCACCTCTGCCGTGGATGGACTGCCGGGCGGCGTGCTCGGAAACACCTCAGCCGCGGGCGGACTGCTGGACAGCATGCTGGGAACCACCTCAGCCGCGGGTGGACTGCCGGACGGCGCGCTCGGAACAACCTCGGCTGCAGGCGGACTCCCGGATGGCGCGCTCGGAACCACCTTGGCCACGGGTGGACTGCCGGATGGCGTACTCAGAACCACCTCGGCCGCGGGTGGGCTGCCAGATGGCACACCGGGAATCACCTCAGCCGCGGGCGGACTGCCAGATGGCGCAATGAGGGCCAAAGTTGACCCAGGCGAGAGACCAGCCGGACAACAGAGGCCCAAAACAACAACAGGAGTGTTGTCACCAGGCCCACAGGTGCACCCACAACCAACTGCGTTAACCCAAATGGCTCCTCAGAGACATCCATGTCATCTGGACCAGGGGCGGATGGCTCCATCGGAGCACAGACACCCCTGAGCATGAAGCTGCTTGATTCCTCGGGACTCCTGCCCCTCTCGGGTGCTGACTCCCAAGGACCACTGAAGTGGTAGGTCTGAGAGACAATCGCCCCTTCACCAACCATGCAGGGCTCCATCGTGGCAGTGGGCTGCTCCATCGGAACCTCTCTGTCAGACTGTAGAAGTCCAGAACCGTTCCCCAGGATGCAAAACACTGCAGAGGAGGTGCGTCGCCTTGCGACTACCCCCGAACTGGAACCAAAGGCAACAGGTAGCTCAGCTAACTGCTCTCAATTCAGACCAAGATGGCGATCTTGGGTCAGGAGCAGCAGCCCCGAAAGAAAATGGCTGATGGTCCTTCTTGCTGGATTTGGACTGGCATTTCTTTCTTTTCTTTGAAATGCAACCCCCACCAGATGAGACCTGAAGTGCGGGTGGCAGGGGCAGAGCAGCTGGTGACTGGGGTACCAACCTGGTTACCAACGGGGAAATGTGACTCACCGGCTGTGGCAAACAAAACACGGAGTCAAGGTGCTGTGGAGGTGAGATAACTGGGTCTGTGTCTGTGGTATGAGAGTGGCTGAGAAGTGTGGATGAGATTTCTGGTGTATGTTGTTGCATCTGTATGGGAGTTGTGTGGATCGTGTTAGTGTGTGGAGACTGATGGTGCATATGTTTGTCAAATTGAGTGTCTGTCGGTAAGGGGGGGCACTAAATAGGAAGGGAAAACAAGGGAGGACGGATTTGGGGCCAATTAGGAAGTCAGACATGGTGTGGACCTCCCAGCTACTATGGAGATGTTAACACAAAAGGCAGTGGAATCCTGTGGATCCGGTGAATACAAAAACTCCATGGGGTTGTCAATGTATGGGGGAACTCGTCTTTGTATGAAAAGAGATCTAATATGATTGAGGTCTGGATAAGCAGCCAGAAGTCCAGGTTCGGCATGCGTGAGATTATCTACTGAATCCAAGATTGAATCTTGTTCAGTCCGATCAGTGCTGTCTACATAATAGACATAGCTAGGACATCTTTCTACTCATCACTAATTGAAGAAAATAAGAACAACCCCAGGTTTCTTTTCAGCACTGTAGCCAGGCTGACAAAGAGTCAGAGCTCTATTGAGCTGAGTATTCCATTAACTTTAACTAGTAATGAGTTCATGACTTTCTTTGCTAACAAAATTTTAACTATTAGAGAAAAAATTACTCATAACCATCCCAAAGACGTATCGTTATCTTTGGCTGCTTTCAGTGATGCCGGTATTTGGTTAGACTCTTTCTCTCCGATTGTTCTGTCTGAGTTATTTTCATTAGTTACTTCATCCAAACCATCAACATGTTTATTAGACCCCATTCCTACCAGGCTGCTCAAGGAAGCCCTACCATTATTTAATGCTTCGATCTTAAATATGATCAATCTATCTTTGTTAGTTGGCTATGTACCACAGGCTTTTAAGGTGGCAGTAATTAAACCATTACTTAAAAAGCCATCACTTGACCCAGCTATCTTAGCTAATTATAGGCCAATCTCCAACCTTCCTTTTCTCTCAAAAATTCTTGAAAGGGTAGTTGTAAAACAGCTAACTGATCATCTGCAGAGGAATGGTCTATTTGAAGAGTTTCAGTCAGGTTTTAGAATTCATCATAGTACAGAAACAGCATTAGTGAAGGTTACAAATGATCTTATGGCCTCGGACAGTGGACTCATCTCTGTGCTTGTTCTGTTAGACCTCAGTGCTGCTTTTGATACTGTTGACCATAAAATTTTATTACAGAGATTAGAGCATGCCATAGGTATTAAAGGCACTGCGCTGCGGTGGTTTGAATCATATTTGTCTAATAGATTACAATTTGTTCATGTAAATGGGGAATCTTCTTCACAGACTAAAGTTAATTATGGAGTTCCACAAGGTTCTGTGCTAGGACCAATTTTATTCACTTTATATATGCTTCCCTTAGGCAGTATTATTAGACGGTATTGCTTAAATTTTCATTGTTACGCAGATGATACCCAGCTTTATCTATCCATGAAGCCAGACGACACACACCAATTAGCTAAACTGCAGGATTGTCTTACAGACATAAAGACATGGATGACCTCTAATTTCCTGCTTTTAAACTCAGATAAAACTGAAGTTATTGTACTTGGCCCCACAAATCTTAGAAACATGGTGTCTAACCAGATCCTTACTCTGGATGGCATTACCCTGACCTCTAGTAATACTGTGAGAAATCTTGGAGTCATTTTTGATCAGGATATGTCATTCAAAGCGCATATTAAACAAATATGTAGGACTGCTTTTTTGCATTTACGCAATATCTCTAAAATCAGAAAGGTCTTGTCTCAGAGTGATGCTGAAAAACTAATTCATGCATTTATTTCCTCTAGGCTGGACTATTGTAATTCATTATTATCAGGTTGTCCTAAAAGTTCCCTAAAAAGCCTTCAGTTAATTCAAAATGCTGCAGCTAGAGTGCTGACGGGGACTAGAAGGAGAGAGCATATCTCACCCATATTGGCCTCTCTTCATTGGCTTCCTGTTAATTCTAGAATAGAATTTAAAATTCTTCTTCTTACTTATAAGGTTTTGAATAATCAGGTCCCATCTTATCTTAGGGACCTCGTAGTACCATATCACCCCAATAGAGCGCTTCGCTCTCAGACTGCAGGCTTACTTGTAGTTCCTAGGGTTTGTAAGAGTAGAATGGGAGGCAGAGCCTTCAGCTTTCAGGCTCCTCTCCTGTGGAACCAGCTCCCAATTCAGATCAGGGAGACAGACACCCTCTCTACTTTTAAGATTAGGCTTAAAACTTTCCTTTTTGCTAAAGCTTATAGTTAGGGCTGGATCAGGTGACCCTGAACCATCCCTTAGTTATGCTGCTATAGACGTAGACTGCTGGGGGTTCCCCATGATGCACTGTTTCTTTCTCTTTTTGCTCTGTATGCACCACTCTGCATTTAATCATTAGTGATCGATCTCTGCTCCCCTCCACAGCATGTCTTTTTCCTGGTTCTCTCCCTCAGCCCCAACCAGTCCCAGCAGAAGACTGCCCCTCCCTGAGCCTGGTTCTGCTGGAGGTTTCTTCCTGTTAAAAGGGAGTTTTTCCTTCCCACTGTAGCCAAGTGCTTGCTCACAGGGGGTCGTTTTGACCGTTGGGGTTTTACATCATTATTGTATGGCCTTGCCTTACAATATAAAGCGCCTTGGGGCAACTGTTTGTTGTGATTTGGCGCTATATAAAAAAAAAATTGATTGATTGATTGATTGATAATCTAAATAAAGATCCCGAATCTGAAAAAAAACCTTTGCCATGTTACGGAGGTCCAGGACTTCAGAGTCCTCCTCAGACTCCAAGAAATGATCCCCTTCCTGGTCAGAAAGAAACCCATCCTCTGATTCAGAGCAGTCATAATCAATTTGAGGAGGAGCAGCTCCTACTGGCTGGTGGGATTCCAGGCTCCAGACCCAATCTGGAAGCCTATCTGCCTCAAACAAATCAGCCAACTCATATAATTCTGGAAACTGTTCAAAATCCAAAAATCCATACCGCCGACCCGGTGTATGTCAAAAACCGACCCAGAAGCTGTCAAACACCTGAATTGTTCCGGTCGAGAACCATGGCCTCGGATTTGGAGGTGCTGATTTTCATCCCGGATGCTTCACACTCAGCTGCAAACCACCCCAGTGCACGCTGAAGGTCCTGATTTGACGAAGCAAACAGAACCACATCGTCCGCAAACAGCAGAGATGAGATTCTGTGGTTCCCAAACCAGACCCCCTCTACACCCTGGCTGCACCTAGAAATTCTGTCCATAAAAATAATGAACAGAACCGGTGACAAAGGGCAGCCCTGGCGGAGGCCAATGTTCACTGGAAACAGATTTGACTCACTACTGGCAATGCAAACCAAGCTCCTGCTGCAGTCGTACAGGGACCGAATAGCCCTTAGCAAAGGAACCCGGACCCCATAGTCCCAGAGCACCCCCCCACAGGGTGCCCCGAGGGACACGGTCTAACGCCTTCTCCAGATCTACAAAACACATGTGGACTGGTTGGGCGAACTCCCATGAACCCTCGAGCACCCGATGGAGCGTGTAGAGCTGGTCCAGTGTGCTGCGACCAGGACGAAAACCACACTGCTCCTCCTGAATCCGAGGTTCGACCATCGGTCAAATTCTCCTCTCCAGTACTCTGGAATAGACCTTACTGGGGAGGCTGAGGAGTGTGATGCCCCTATAGTTGGAACACACCCTCCTGTCCCCCTTCTTAAAAAGAGGGACCACCACCCTGGTCTGCCAATCCAGAGGCACTGTCCCCAATCGCCACGTGATGTTGCAGAGGCGTGTCAGCCAAGACAGTCCCACAACATGTAGAGACTTAAGGTGCTCAGGATGGATTTCATCCACCCCAGGAGCCTTGCCACCGAGGAGCTTTCTAACCACCTTGGTGACTTCGGCTTGGGTAATGGATGAGTCCACCTCTGAGTCTCCAGTCTCTGCTTCCTCTTCGGACGACATGACGATGGGATTAAGGAGATCCTCGAAGTATTCCTTCCACCGCCCGACAACATCCCCAGTCAGGGTCAACAGCTCCCCACCCGCAACATAAACAGTGCTGGTGGAGAGCTGCTTCCGCCTCCTGAGGCATCGGACGGTTTGCCAGAATCTCTTCGAGGCCGACCGATAGTCCTCCTCCATGGGCTCCCCGAACTCCTCCCAGACCCAAGTTTTTGCCTCTGCGACCGCACGGGCTGCGGCATGCTTGGCCTGCCGGTACCTGTCAACTGCCTCCAGGGTCCCACCTACCACCAAAGATAAGTAGGACTCCTTCTTCAGCTTGACGGCATTTCTTACTTCTGGCGTCCACCACCGGGTTCGGGGATTGCCGCCGCGACAGGCACCAGAGACCTTGTGACCACAGCTACGAGCGGCCGCATCGACAATGGAGGTGGAGAACATGGTCCACTTCCATGTCTCCAACCTCCCCCGGGATCTGGGAGAAGCTCTCCCGGAGGTAGGAGTTGAAAACCTCGCTGACTTAGGCTTCTGCCAGTCGTTCCCAGCAGACCCTCACGATACGTTTGGGCCTGCCAGGTCTGACCGGCTTCCTCCCCTCCCAGCAGATCCAACTCACCACCAGGTGGTGATCGGTCGACAGCTCTGCCCCTCTCTTCACTTTGGTGTCCGAGACACGTGGCCGAAGGTCAGATGATACGACTACAAAGTCGATCATCGACCTCCGGCTCAGGGTGTCCTGGTGCCACGTGCACTTATGGACACCCTTGTGCTCAAACATGGTGTTCGTGATGGACAAACTGTGACTAGCACAGAAGTCCAACAACTGAACACTACTCGGGTTTAGATTGGGGAGGCCATGCTTCCCGATCACCCCCTTCCAGGTCTCACTGTCACCACCCACGTGGGCATTGAAATCCCCCAGGAAAACAATGGAGTCCGCAGTCGGAGCGCTATCTAGTACCCCTCCCAGGGACTCCAAGAAGGTCGGGTACTCTGCACTGCCGCTCGGCCCATAGGCCAAGACAACGGTGAGAGACCTGTCCCCGACCCTAAGGCGTTGGGACGCAACCCTCTCGTTCACTGGAGTGAACTCCAACACATGGCAACTGAGCTGGGGAGCAATAAGCAATGCGACCCCAGCTCTCCGCCTCTCCCCATGGGCAACGCCAGAAAAATGAAGCGTCCAGCCCCTCTCCAGGAGTTGGATACCAGAGCTCAAGCTGTGCGTGGAGGTGAGCCCAACTATTTCTAGTCGGTATCTCTGAACCTCCTGCACAAGCTCAGGCTCCTTCCCCCCAGTGAGGTGACATTCCACGTCCCAACAGCCAGGGACTGTGAGCATGGACCGGGCTGCCGGGCCACCCGCCCTCGACCGCCACCCAATCCTCTCTGCTCCCAACCCCCATGGCCCCTTCTGCAGGTGGTGAACCCACAGGAGGGCGGGCGCTCTTTCAGGCTGAGCCTGGCCGGGCCCCATGGGCTAAAGCCCGACCACCAGGCGCTCGTGCGCGAGTCCCAACCCCAGGCCTGGCTCCAGGGTTGGGCCCACCATACCGGGCGACATCTCGGTCCTTGAATTTTTTACTGGTCATGGAGGTTCTGAACTGCCCTTAGTCTGACCCATCACCTAGGACCTGTTTGCCTTGGGAGAACCTACAAGGGGCACAAAGCCCCCGACAACATAGCTCCTAGGATCATCTGGGTACACAAACTCCCCCACCACGATAAGGTGGCAGCTAGAGGGGGAGAGCGCATTATTTTAAGATCTTTTATTTTAAGATTTAAGATCAGATATATGTTTTAGTTTTTTTTAGTGCATTATTTTAAAACTAAAACATATATCTGATATTTTTACTTTATAAAACTTCAGATGTGACAGTAATTTTAAATAACTTGTCTGAAATTAGTTTGGTTAAAATTTGAAGCACAAGTTAAAAATGTATGGCTCTGGATGACTTGGGTGATATTGCCAACGTATCAGTATGGTGTTAAAGGAAATTTTTTTTTTTTTTTTTTTGTGGCCAGTTCTCCTTTGCCTGCAGAGGATAGATGAGTTTCTCCTAGAAGCAGCTTTGTTCTGTTTGCAGAGGATAGAACTACACATCTGCTATAAAGCTTTTAACAGGTAGATGCGCAACTGATTTAAAATTTTAAATGCTTGTAGCTGTTTACTACGTTAACGGTCTAAAAATTATCTGAAGAAAATTTATCTGAAGATAATTAGTCCGATAATGGTTTTTAAAGTTTTTAAACCTTATCTTCAATAATTATCTGTTATCGGAATATCAGAACTGTGCCGCCACTGGTTAATACTAAAACAGTAGAGTAAAAGAGAGCAGTATTTCCAATTAGAACTGAAGAAGAACATCGAAAGAGTTTAAAAAACATTATTAAGCAAGATGAAACTTGATAATAAATGTTTTGGTTATAGTAGTTATTCTCTTAAGTGGTGGAGAACAGTTCTGAATACAGACTAACTTAGAAGTCGCTGGAAATTCTTTACACGCAGTACATGCAGTAGCAGTAGCAGTCAGCAGGCTATCCAGTTACTGTAGCATGCTATTAGGTTGTTAGCAGAAGCTAGGCTAACTGGTTATGTGCTTTAGCTGCGGTGGTTAGCACCTGGGTTAATTCAATTGTCGTTGAAAGCAGCTAACGGCCTCTTAGTACGCTATTGCCTCTGGCTTTCCGATAGCTGATTAGTGTTCAATCTGGGTTACAGTCCGTTAGCACGGCTGTAGAAGCTAGTGCGTGTTAGTGCTATATTAGCAAGCTAGTACTGTCAAGCATAGCAAAGACAGCTGAGAAAGATTGAACGAAATTACATGGAATGATTAAGGTTTCGTGCAGTTAATGACTGTTAAAAGCAGCTTGGTTCACCAAGTAATGCTTAAAGTAGACCTGCATTGAAATAAATGCAGTCAGATCTTTGGACCAAAAAATGACTTATATTTACACATAAGATCCTTCTGAATGTAGTAAAGTAAATCTGCAAGCCCAGATCTGTCATTCAAAGGAGAAATCTTCATTTGAAAATGACAAATTTACAGCTAACATTTAGCCCTCCGCAGATTGTCCCTCTCATCATGGACGCTGCCGAGACGTCAGGGACAAGACCCTCTCCCAACATGCATTGCGCGTGCCAACTGTAATTTGTGGATTTACGTCAGTTTGCATCTGCACCTTTTTCTTGTCTTATACGGAAGGATCTACTTCTTAAAACTTCATATTGTCTTGCGGTATGCTTGGTGAGTACACATTTCTTTTATTTGTGCTTGAAAATTATTTTTGTGGACTTTTTCATACGCCCGTTTGATTGAGTGGTGTCGCTTTGAAAATCTACTGTCTTTCACCTCCGGTGTACCGTCACGAGCTACAGAAAAATATATAAACCTCTCTCAGCGGCCACGGAGCTCTGCAGCTCCGATTACCGAGACATGCGGCGCAGCGGACTTTGCAGCAAGAAGTCTGTCCTTGCGAGCAACAGGTGTCACTGCGCGCGCTGCATTAAAACGACGAGCGTAGTCTCTGGACTTGTGCCAAGTTGGCTGCAACTCCATTCAGTAGACAGAGAGGTGGTGCTGGCTGCACAGCAGACATGGGGGTGTGAGTGCCGCGGCAGAATTTAACGAGCGCATGCACTCGGTAAGCGTATCGGGGGCAGTGAGAGAGAGGCGTCGGGGAATAATGTCGCCCGCTGTCGATGCCGCCGCTGATCTGATCCCCGGATCTGAGCAAGCAGAGCTGTATCTCACATTCATTGCAGCTTACTTTTGGAAACCAGGATGTGTATAACAGTAACATTATTAAGAGATAAAATCAATTTCAATGCGGGATTGGACTGAAGGCGGGAACGCGTCGTCTTGTCACCGACGTCATGGAAATGATCCGGATGTACAAACTGTTTTCACAGAGGGCTAAATGTTAGCTGCAAATTTGTCATTTTTAAATGAATATTTCTCCGCTGAATTACAAATTTGGGCTTACAGATTTACTTTACTGCATTCACAAGGGTCTTATAAATACATATCAGCTATTTCTTTTCTGAAATCTGACCACATTTATTTTAATGCAGGACTCCTTTAAGGAGACAAATCCTGAACTATTTTCAAACCAGCTTGTGAATTGCTAAACAGCTCTGAGCGGGCGCACCAAGATGGCAGCTGTTTACGTCGAGTGTATGACGTAGCGTATGTTGAAGTCAGCGCATCAAGCTGCTGATAGCGTCGTGATGTCAGCGTGTCATGACGTAAATTGCACACAGAGGGGTTTCAAAGCAGGCAACGCCTCTGCTCCAAACTTTCACTCCAACAACAATAAATTCTTAAACCTGGTTGCTTCTCAAAATGGAAGACACGACGGTCCTTTTGAACAATGCAGCACCTTAAAACAGAAGATGGGGGTCCCCCCTCCCTTTTCTCTCAAACAAGCTTTGATCAGGGTGTTTCCTGATCACAAAGTTCACTGGCAATCCTGTTTTTGGAATACAGGCTCAGTGTAACATCAACCTCAGCTCATGCAAATCGTGGCTGGAAAATCAAAGCACAGCATGATGACTGACTCACAAGGTTTGTGACTGGTCAGTTAACAACTTTGAACTAATCCTTTGGAGACACGAATACAGTGATTACACAATTCTGAATCTTGCAAATTCAGTAATATGTATTCTGGTGAACAGTTTTTAAACCTGGAAACTCGCACAATTTAACCGTCACCGAGGCCTCACATTAAACATGAATTTCTCATGTGTTAGGAATACAGCGCTTTCTTTTTTTCTCTCTTACACACACACAGAGTTCAGAAGAAGGGAAAGAATAAGTTGCTCTTATACTGTACACTTCCAACTTAACTGTTTATGTGACCACACAGAGGTTCAGACCTGATAAATGTGCCTCACACGAGCTGCACCAATAAAACTGTAGCGGGAAGATGTGTTTTAGGATACTTTGAAATTATCACTTGTGGATAATTTTACATTGAATAATGGGGGCACCACCTATGACTGAATGATATTATAACAAGGTTATAATATCAGTGATTTTAGGGTCAGTCACTAGGAAATATTAATTCAGTCTCTAATTTTACATTCGTAAGTTCTACAGGTTGGGCCTGATTCCTCTGTAAAACCATATAAACCACAGACAACGTCATACGTTTAAAACATTTATTTTATTTAACTCAGTCAGGAGTTAAATAACAGGACATATCACAGTAAGCACTTTGATGATGACGGAGTTCAATGAACAATTATTATATGACGTTTATGTAATTTGGTTTAGTTGCAGGGGTTTAAAAATGAATACCATCCTAATCAGCAGGGGATTTACTTTGGTATTTATTAATGTGAGATATGGTTAGTGACAGGGAATAGAATTAAATAAAGCCACTCTGCTTATCTCTGATACACCAAACCCCAGTCTTACTTGGATGTGCAGTGCAGATGGTCTCTATGAGGTCAGATGCTCGGAGCCTTCTCGTTTCCAGTCGATGAACCGTCTGTCTGTCACCGCTGCTTCAGGGACCTTAGCAAAGAGAGTCTGCCAGTCACTGCGCCCGGTTTTGTTGGTTACCAGGGGCAATTTCAGTTGTGAGCGCTGTGACTTGTGACAGCGCTTCGATCGCTTCGCAGCTCAAGCTGACCTGGATGTATATATCTCTGGAGCACTTGCTGTCTGGGATCATCAGAATAAAGGCTTGAGTGTCTTTATTTTCTATTCGCCAAAAGAAAAATTCTTCTTTCGTCGTCATCTTTGAAAGTCAGGTCAAATCAAAAATTAGATACAAAAATAGCTGACTTTTCCTCTGATTTCACAATTTTCATTTCACAGCCCTGAAGAAGAAAAAGGTTTTAATTTGAAAAATCATCAAAGGAAGTCAACTGCGTCTGCGCATTTAACTTTGCAAAAGTTTGGGTAAAAGTTATCTGTAGAAAAAGTGAAACAGTAATATCTTGTTGCGCGCATAAACAAGAAATTGGTTTATACAATACGTGGTTGCAGGAACAAAGGGTCATAAAATTTTGGATGGCTAAGGCAGCGTCTTGAGACCCAAGGGAAAGAGGAAGAGTCGGCGCGTAACAGAAGAGAAGATCACAAGAGAGCGTTCTCCGAGGGCGCATGCTTTTAAAGGGTTAAAAGCTTCACCCCCAAGAATTCTGGGTACTGTAGATTTTCTCTGGATTTCTTTGTCTAGTTTTATAATGAAGCAGTGCCTGCTTTCTTAAATTCCCACTTAAAACCAAGCAAGCCCTGTCCCACCTGGAAGCGAACATTTGCGAACGTCAAACAAATGTTCATAGAATGTTTGTTTACTGCTCAGCAAGTCTGCGATCGTTCATGTAATGTTCGTGATGTTTGTCTAATGTTTGCATGGAAGTGAAAATTTGCAAACATCAACTGAACATTCATAGAATGTTCATTTACTGTTTAGCAAGTTTGCAAACATTCATATAATGTTTGTCTAATGTTTGCATGGAAGCAAACAGACAAACATGTAAGCAAACATTTGCAAAAATCAATCAAATGTTTATAGAATGTATGCTTAACGTTCAGTGTGTTTGCGAACATTCACATAATG
This sequence comes from Thalassophryne amazonica, assembly GCF_902500255.1. Lineage (NCBI taxonomy): Eukaryota > Metazoa > Chordata > Actinopteri > Batrachoidiformes > Batrachoididae > Thalassophryne > Thalassophryne amazonica. Next base: position 113,021,353 of record NC_047103.1, on the reverse strand, counting down.
TTCATGTTGTATGTGTAAAGCTTGCCTCTAAATAAAAGTATATATACTCAACAAAAATATAAACGCAACACTTTTGGTTTTGCTCCCATTTTGTATGAGATGAACTCAAAGATCTAAAACATTTTCCACATACACAATATCACCATTTCCCTCAAATATTGTTCACAAACCAGTCTAAATCTGTGATAGTGAGCACTTCTCCTTTGCTGAGATAATCCATCCCACCTCACAGGTGTGCCATGTCAAGATGCTGATTAGACACCATGATTAGTGCACAGGTGTGCCTTAGACTGCTCACAATAAAAGGCCACTCTGAAAGGTGCAGTTTTGTTTTATTGGGGGGGATACCAGTCAGTATCTGGTGTGACCACCATTTGCCTCATGCAGTGCAACACATCTCCGTCGCATCATGCGTGAAGAGAACACCTCTCCAACGTGCCAAACGGCAGCGAATGTGAGCATTTGCCCACTCAAGTCGGTTACGACGACGAACTGGAGTCAGGTCGAGACCCCGATGAGGACGACGAGCATGCAGATGAGCTTCCCTGAGACGGTTTCTGACAGTTTGTGCAGAAATTCTTTGGTTATGCAAACCGATTGTTTCAGCATGCTGGATGTGGAGGTCCTGGGCTGGTGTGGTTACACGTGGTCTGCGGTTGTGAGGCTGGTTGGATGTACTGCCAAATTCTCTGAAATGCCTTTGGAGACGGCTTATGGTAGAGAAATGAACATTCAGTACACGAGCAACAGCTCTGGTTGACGTTCCTGCTGTCAGCATGCCAATTGCACGCTCCCTCAAATCTTGCGACATCTGTGGCATTGTGCTGTGTGATAAAACTGCACCTTTCAGAGTGGCCTTTTATTGTGGGCAGTCTAAGGCACACCTGTGCACTAATCATGGTGTCTAATCAGCATCTTGATATGGCACACCTGTGAGGTGGGATGGATTATCTCAGCAAAGGAGAAGTGCTCATTATCACATATTTAGACTGGTTTCTGAACAATATTTGAGGGAAAAGGTGATATTGCGTATGTGGAAAAAGTTTTAGATCTTTGAGTTCATCTCATACAAAATGGGAGCAAAACCAAAAGTGTTGCGTTTATATTTTTGTTGAGTAAAATTTTGTAAAATTTCATATTACAGGAAAACATTAAATATCATTTACTGCCTACAGAAAGTTAATGTTGAACTCCATTTAAATTATGTGTGCAATCATAGGTAGAATGAACAATAGGAAATGATTTAAACACTGGTTACCATGGTAACCAATTTGTCATTACTGTGATAAACTGACAGAGCTAACTCAGAAACATGTCTTGGGGCAACATGCATAAACATGCACTCTGTTAATTGGAATATAAATTTTTGCAAAATAATTTACATCACTACAGACTGTGATTGTCAGCTACCAAAAATATGTTTTTATGGAAACAAATTGCAATATCAGCTTATTATCCAGATGTCCCACAGACCTGAGTTAGATACATTTTGCCAAATTTTATAAAAGCATAATATCTTTAGCATTTTTGGAAATAAGGATAAATACATTAAAGGTATTAAAAATTGATTTACAAAATAATGTTTTCAACAAGCATGAGCAGGAAACATTGACATTTAAATAAAACAGCTCATTGACAAATAATATTTTTTACTGGTCACTTCACAACTTGCAGTTCAAACATGATCAGACACGTTTTTAAACAAAGATGCTGAACATGAGATGAATAGTCACGTTACAGTAGAACATCAACTAGATTTCACATTTCCAGAATGAACATTTGTCCAGGGTTTATTGTTTCGCTCAGACCTCATTTGAGGATGACTTCATGTCACAGTCCAACAGTGTTTGGTGGGAATTGTTACCATAACAACATATTTCTTGCTTTCTGATTCCTTTAATTTCAGGTCCTCAATTCATGTTTGCAGTGAGGCATGATATTGTAATTATCCACTGTCATGCATGTACATTGTACACAATATATTTGTAACACCTGGATACAGTCATTTCTGTATGTAAAATGCAACATTCTCATTCTGGTAAAAAAAAAAAAGTTTGCATTGCTCTCCACCAAACAGTTGGTGGCAGTAGTGCACCAAGTTGGGTTAAAACCCGCTGTTTAACAGAGAAGAGAGGAAGAAGACTTAGCTAACTAACAGCACCACATGCTTTCCATTCTCTTTTGGCAAATAAAAGTTTATGTTCAAGACGTTAATTTGCCTGTTCAGTCTCTATTCTACGATTAAGAGACCACTGAGAGCAGAAGAGGACACTAATGCGAGAGGATCATCGGCTGGAATTCATCACAGAAAACCAACACAAAGCTACCACGAGTTAGCAGCTAGCTTCAAATGGCGGGGCCATCACGATGCTGTGACTATCAAAAGACACTTTAAGGTAACGGAACCTGATGTGAGCACAAACCCATTTTAGCCAGAAAAGACAGAACTTGCTTGAAGCTTGAACCAATTGAAGCAGTGGTTCGCAGATTAAAGCAATGCTTCGATCTATTGCTTTGTTTATTCTTTCTTTCGCTTAATTTTCCCCTGCTAGAACCCTAAAGAGCATACATCTGTGAGTATTGCATACAGCACATTTCATAATATACTGTGTAAAAATTAAAATGGCAAAACTTTATTAAAGTGATGAGGATCTAACAAACAGAAAATACATTTCCTCACTTCTTCAAGTGACTGTACTGGAAGGCCCATTACTTCTAGGCACTGCTTGTAATTGGTTCTAGCCTACACTTCTGGTTTAGAGCTGGCCATTCTTCGGATGATCATCTCAGCAGCATCCACATTCTTCTCCCCCCTGGTATGCCTGGGAACCGACACTTTCAGGGACGGTCCAAGGATGCAGTGCATCAACTTTGTCATTCAGCTGTTTGATCAATCAATCAATCAATCAGTTTTTTTTATATAGCGCCAAATCACAACAAACAGTTGCCCCAAGGCGCTTTATATTGTAAGGCAAGGCCATACAATATAATACAATATAAATGTTTGATGCTGTGAATGATGTCATTCTGCTTCTCCTGGAACACAAAATGTATATATCCATATGTTACAACTTTAATCCAGAAGTTCCCACTTTACATTAAATCCTATGCTTCACAAAAAAGATTAAACCAATGCTGTTGACCTTTCATCATGATCATGGACAAATCTGTGAATGAACTGAGTGATGAAAGTGAGCCATGGAAAACAAAACTTGAAAGATCTGGGCAAGGCCCTGGCAGGGTCTGGTAGTTGTCCCCCAGAAAAAAAATGTGAAATCTCAAATGCATTCTGGTACTTTCTCAGGTCTATTTACCCACCAAAAGAATCTCCAAAAATTCATTTTTTGTTGGGACAGATCACTTTTTACACCCCAAATAAGGTGGTAAACCTCAGTAGTATAGCATAGAAGTCCTTATGTTTCAAGTGTATGGTACCATAGACAGTACACAGACACTATGCAAATGAAACATTATGCAAGGGACATAGAAATTGAGTTTTTATAAAAGGAATTCTGAAACTTTATATCAGCAATAAATAAACATGTTTATTAAGTAACAGGGCCTGTAAATTATTTCTTTAAGGAAGGAAAGTTAGTATATACAACTTCATTACTGACAGATTTTACTGTATTTTCAAAATATATCCCAAATAGAACAGAATATTTCTTGCCAGAAATGTTTGAATATTTTGCTTGCTGAATGTGAATTTTAGAATCCACTGGCACAAAACACTGTACAATCTTATTGTACAGTGGATACGGATCAGGCTGATGTGAATCAACTGCAGGCACGCACTCATCGACTGGTCGGATGGAGGATTCACTGATGCCATAACAACTCTTATGGCAGCAGGCATGGTTGCTGTTTGAGGGGGCAAGCAATAATCCAATAAGCCTTTATTTAACCAAGTCAGTCCCATTGAGATAGAGGCCTCTTTTATAAGTGAGACCTGGACAATTATAAAGCTTCCAATTCACCCAACCTGCATGTTCTTGGATGTGGGATGCCCACACACCTTACTGACACCATTAGGCCCCTGGCTTAATAACAGAATAGATAAAACATGGACAAAATATTAATTAGGCCTGTGGCTAATGTTAGCTCCGTGCTAGTAAAAAATGTGTTGGTTTCAAGCAAGTTCTGTCATTTCTCGCTAAAATGGGTTTGTGCTCACATTAGGTTCCGTTACCTTAAAGTGTCTTTTAATATTCACAGCATCATGATCACGGTAGAAAGGCCCCGCCATTTGAAGCTAGCTGGTCCCTCGTGGTAGCGGCGGCCTTCTCTGTGAGGAATTCCAGTTGACGAGCCCCCAGCGTTAGTCTCCTTTTCTGCTTAGTGGTCTCTTAATCGTAATATAGAGACTGAACAGGCAAATTAACTTGTTGAACACAACTTTTTATTTGCCAAAACAGAATGGAGAGCATGCAGCGCTTAGTCTTCTTCTTCTCTTTTGTTAAACAGTGGGTTTTAACCCAACTTGGTGCACCACTGCCACCAATTGTTTGGTGGGGAGCACGACAAGCAAATGTGAAGCAGCTGAAGCACATTGATAACAAATTTACCTTTAACCATGAAGGAACCATACACTTATGCTAGAAATTTAACTTAATTGGCAATAATTGAATGTATAATGTGATTACAGGAAATAATACACAATGATCACTGATGCTTTTTTTTTTTTTAACAGAATGAGAATGTTGCATTTTACATACAGAAATGATTGGGACTGGTTGAGTTCGCCCAACCAGTCCACATGTGTTTTGTGGATATGGAGATCAGAGCGAGCGAGTGAGTGAGTGAGATGCACGTCTCTCGAGGTGCCCTGTGGGGGGGGTGCTCCGGGAGTATGAGATGAGGTCCGGGGTCCTTTGTTAAGGGCTATCCAGTCCCTGTACGACTGCAGCAGGAGCTTGGTTCGCATTGCCTGTAGTAAGTCAAGCCTGTTTCCAGTGCACTTCGGCCTCTGCCAGGGCTGCCCTTTGTCACCGGTTCTGTTCTTTAGTTTTATGGACAGAATTTCTAGGTGCAGCCAGGGTGTAGAGGGGGTCCGGTTTGGGAACCACAGAATCTCGTCTCTGCTGTTTGCGGACAATGTGGTTCCATTGGCTTCATCAAATCAGGACCTTCAGCGTGCACTGGAGCGGTTTGCAGCCAAGTGTGAAGCGTCAAGTGGAGGAGTTTATCTCGGGGTCTTGTTCACAAGAGAGGGATGGATGGAGCATGAGATTGACAGATGGATCGGTGCAGCATCTGCAGTGATGCGGTTGCTGTATTGGACCATCGTGGTGAAGAGAGAGCTGAGCAGGGGGGGCAAAGCTCTCGATTTACCGATCGATCTACGTTCTGACCCTCACCTATGGTCATGAGATTTGGCTCATGACCGAAAGAACAAGATCTGAGTATAAGCGGCAGAGATGAGTTTCCTCCACAGGGTGGCTGGGCCCTCTCTTAGAGATAGGGTGAGGAGCTCGGTCACTCAGGAGGAGCTCAGAGTCGAGCTGCTGCTCCTCCACCTCGAAAGGAGCGAGCTGAGGTGGCTCGGGCATCTTTTTTGGATGCCCCCTGGACGCCTCGCTGGAGAGGTGTTCTGGGCATGTTCCATCGGGAGGAGGCCCCGCGGAAGACCCAGGACAAGCTGGAGTGACTATGTCTTGCAGCTGGCTTGGGAGCGCCTCGGGGTTCCCCCGGAGGAGCTGGGGGAGGTGTGTGTGGATTTGGAGGTCTGGGTGGCTTTGCTTGAGCTGCTGCCCCCACGACCCGACCTCGGATGAAGCGGAATAAAATGGATGGATGGATGGATGGACGGATGGAAGATGCCACCCTTGCATACCCCCTTCACATTTATATTACATAAAGTGTCTTCAGGTCCAATGGACCCGAGGCTAATGAAAGTGTGGAAATCATAGGTCTTGTCCACCCTCATTTTCCCTTTCTTCTCTCTGGACCTGTGTGTGAGTGAGGGAGTGAGTGAGTGAGAGTAAGGACCTGGTCAAATGGCGATAGCTGGATGAAGCATAAAAAGTCAAAAAGTCACAAACCGTGAAGAAAAGGCAGAAAAAAGATCCTACACCTTTCCCATCACTGAAAAGATTGTGAATCAAGAGTGAAAAAAGGAATGAAACAAAACCAAAATTAACGAAACAAAAAGGAAGCAAACATCCACCTCGATACTTTGAAACAACCTCAAAACAAAACATTCATGATGATGTGAACAACAGTGGGTATAAAACCGAGCGCAGCCAGCTTTGTCCTCATTCATGCAGTACCTGCAAGTGTGGGATTTTGTTTGTCTTGACAACAACAAGTTTTGTTTGTCTATGGTGTCAGCCATGCACAACTGTCCATGTCAGACGAAGGCTACTCCCAAAGACATGCACACGGAGGCATAAGCAGGCCAGCCACAAACGGTTGAAATGTGAGTAAATAGTTAAAATAGTTGAAACATTCTTAATGCTATTGTTTCTATAGTAATCTATGCAAACAATAATCAATAATGAAAGCAAAATGAAAAACAGACAAATTGAGGTTGCCAACAGTGTTCGTTCAGATTTTTCAGCAGTTTAAAAATTCTGACGAAGCACCAACGGCAGGAGCGAACCTGAATGAAGGTTAAATGATGCCTCTGTTATGGTTAGGGGTTCAGGTGGAACTGAACCGTTTCAGATTATGGACCCACACGCAGGGAGCTGGACACGGAGATGAGTTCAAAGGAAAAATATATTTATTTACAATAAATAAATGAAATGGTGTGGTGGTATGCCTGCAGTATAGAGAGTGGCCTATCTCCTGGCGGTGATATAAGGGAGCTGCAGTTTCCTGGGCCAGTCTTGAAGGAATAATTTCAACTAAGGATTCTATGAGCAGGGCCAGGTGGAATGCTCGCCTCAGCAACCAGGAACTAAGGAAGAAGATACACTCTTCTCAAGAAATAAAGTTCACTGTTCAGTTCATAGTTTATTAGTTGTACCCAAAGGTCAGAGGTCAAGTGATGCCTGTTGTAACGCAATTTCAATTAAGCATGACTTGATACAGTGGGTTATCAGGATGTGGCACAAACCGGGTGGACACAAATGTAAACTCACAGCAGGTGCAGTTAGAATTACAGTAGTGTTCAGAATAATAGTAGTGCTATGTGACTAAAAAGATTAACCCAGGTTTTGAGTATATTTTCTATTGTTACATGGGAAAAAAGGTACCAGTAGATTCAGTAGATTCTCACAAATCCAACAAGACCAAGCATTCATGATATGCACTCTCTTAAGGCTATGAAATTGGGATATTAGTAAAAAAAAAAGTAGAAAAGGGAGTGTTCACAATAATAGTGTGGCATTCAGTCAGAGTTTGTCAATGTTGTGAAACAAACAGGTGTGAATCAGGTGTCCTCTATTTATTTAAGGATGAAGCCAGCACCTGTTGAACATGCTTTTCTCTTTGAAAGCTTGAGGAAAATGGGACGTTCAAAACATTGTTCAGAAGAACAGCGTAGTTTGATTAAAAAGTTGATTGGAGAGGGGAAAACTTATACGCAGGTGCAAAAAATTATAGGCTGTTCATCTACAATGATCTCCAGTGCTTTAAAATGGACAAAAAAAACAGAGACGCGTGGAAGAAAATGAAAAACAACCATCAAAATGGATAGAAGAATAACCAGAATGGCAAAGGCTCACCCACTGATCAGCTCCAGGATGATCAAAGACAGTCTGGAGTTACTTGTAAGTGCTGTGGCAGTTAAAAGACACCTGTGTGAAGCTAATTTATTTGCAAGAATCCCCCACAAAGTCCCTCTGTTAAATAAAAGACGTGCAGAAGAGGTTCCAGTTTGCCAAAGAACACATCAACTGGCCTAAAGAGAAATGGAGGAATATTTTGTGGACTGATGAGAGTAAAATTGTTCTTTTTGGGTCCAAGGGCCGCAGACAGTTTGTGAGATGACCCCCAAACTCTGAATTCAAGCCACACTTCACAGTGAAGACAGTGAAGCATGGTGGTGCAAGCATCATGATATGGGCATGTTTCTCCTACCCACCCGGAAACCAAACGTTTTTTGAATGTTCATATAACGTTTGCATGCAAACGTTTGCAAACAAGCCATGAACACTGCATGAACGTCAGATGAACAAAGAATGAGGACAGGTAATGTTTGCACATGAACATTATACAAATGTTCACAAACATTGTATGAACAGCTGAAGCAGAACATTCAGTGAACATCTGTATAATGTTCATGTAACATTTTGTATGCAAACATTATATGAACATTATACAAATGTTCACTGAATGTCCTGCTTCAACTGTTCATATAATGTTTGTGGACATTTGTATAATGTTCATATAACGTTCATATATGAACGTTATATGAACATTCCAGAAATTTTCATTGATTGCAAGCGGGACATTGTCCCGCTTCAGCTGAACATTACAATTAATGAAAATTTCTGTAATGTTCAGCTGAAGCGGGACAATGTCCCGCTTGCAATCAATCAAGCAATCAATCAATGTCCCGCTTCAGCTGTTCATGTTTGTATGTTATATATGCCAACATTATACATTTACATGCAGGCATTGGCCTACAATTTGATTGTATGAAAGGTTTACTCTCCATATTGAAAACCAAAAAGTGAAGTAAAACAAACTATGAATGTTTCAAAATTCAGTGTTTTATTCCGATGACTTGGAAATCAAATGAAACAAACCACCCCAAATGTTTTCATGCAGACAAGAAACTTAAGTTATAACACACTGCAAGCAATATTTCCAGAGCGGGGAAAAAAAAAAAAGTACAAAAAGTGAAAAAAAAAAATAAATACTGCAAGTTTTATTACATACAGACGTTGAAAATAGTATGGCAGTCAGATACAACACAATGGAAATGAGCATTATGCTTTATTATATTATCTGTGACATTGAGACATTCACCACATTTTAACGGAGTCTGAAAGAAAAAAAAAAACGTATCTCCATGTGAGGAAACTGCTCCTCGACCGAGGGAAATGGTAACGTATGGCACTATGGTGTTTTTTTTTTATGTGGTTTTGGCACTGATCTGACACCCTGCAATTTGGAAGTGGATTCTGCCATGACCTGATGTCATGGTGCATCTCTACTCTGATTGGCTGTCATCACAGTCATCTAAATAATCCACCTCCAGTACCTCTTCAGATTCAGAAGACGACACCCCGGGTGCAGACAGAACTCCACGTGTCTTCTGAAGATTCATTAATGGAAAAAGAGGCTGTTGTCTGGTAGAGCACTCTGGAGATGAGGCCAGAATGTCCTCCTCGGAGTACTCATCAGAGGAGAGAGGCCTTGTTGGGTATTTTCTCCTCCAAACATTCTTAAAACCTTTGATAAGACAAACAGAGTCAAGAAACACCAGTGAGACAGAAAGTCAAATGAATCACGCGCGGAGTGCGGCCAGGCTGTACACCAAGGCTACACTAAAGTCTGGCCTGTTCTCCCGCTCTTTTTATTAGAGAAGCCCTCATTACATCATGAAACTTGTCCTAAGGGGGGGGGGGGGGGGACAACGCGAGACAAGTTTCTTCCCGTAACATAAACACATACGTCAATAAGCGCAGCTGTAAGGACAAACAGTTTCTTTCTTTTACTCTTATCGTCGGAGGTCAGCACATCTCGTTCGTCTGTTGCAGTTATCAGCTGTTGTGCATCTGCCTGGAGTGTCCTGGTCTTCACACTAAGCATCACATCACAACAGTCAAAAACAACCTTCAGGTCTATTACTCCCAGTTCATGACTGACCCCGTCATGCTTCACTCCCAGTCGTCAGCGGCTACAAAAACAAGTTGTATAATAATAATAAGTACATCCAGCTCTTCATTCCCAGTTCAGATTGACCCCAGCATGCTAAAACAAGGTTGACTAACATGTACATTCTCAGGGTTAGTGCAAACAGCACAACACCGTTCTCATGAGGAAGAAGACAAAAGGTACAAATGTTTAACAGTGATAACATATATATAAAATCTTTAACATTCCCCTCCTGTTTATCACCTGTTAAACATACAGTAGTAGTTATCACCTAGCTTAGCACTTCTTTTTGAGATTTTCACTAAGAGGTTCATCATGGTATGTTCTATAGGCTTACACCCCAGAGGTGATGTCATCATTGTCACCATCATCGGTGTCTGGGTCATCATACTTCCATTGGTCTGGGTACAGGTCATGGGAGTCATCGTCCTCCTCGGTGTCGTCTTGCCCCAGGAGTGGATATGATGCTGGTCCCCCTCCTGGTCCTGGACTTATTGCTGTGGTTATCATTCTATTTACAAGGCCTCGGAGACATGGAATACAACAACATCCACACAATGTTAGAATTGCAGCAAATACTGCTATAGACACTAATAGTGAAGAAATCAAAGACCTCCATCTTCCCATCCCTTCTAGCCACCAATCCCAGCCTTCGGTGTTTACTCCACTGTGCTCTTTCATCTTCCTGTTCAACGTCCTCAGCCCGTCAATGGCTTGAGTGAGACTGCCGTCTGCAGCCGTGTTGTTGGGAATGAATGTGCAACATTGTTCTCCGAACATGGCACAAACACCTCCTTTCTCCGCCAACAACATATCCAGAGCAATACGATTCTGGAAGGCCATAAGGGATGTGGCTTCTAACTGTGAATGGACAGCCTTAAATCCTTCCTCAGTCCAATTTCCTAATTTCTGTACATTGTAGTGGATGTAGTTTATTCTGTCCACGTTTTTATTAATTGAACACCACCAACAGATGGAGGATTCGAATCCAGCTGCTATTTGATCAACCAGTTTATACTCGTCAGGCACTCCTCTGGGGACTCCTATTGCGTCAATATATGTTGGATTTCCTACTCCTTTCCACTCTCTTTTTACTCTATGTCTGGCTATGCCTTTCTGCCAATCTTCAGGAATAAGAGAGGCTGCATATGTCGTAACGTCTTCAGGGGTCATGGGTATGGCTTTAACTGGTAACAATAATGATATTAATGCACAATAACCTGACACATTTCGTGGCAGTCTGTCAAAGATTCTGTTATCACCACACCACCACCATACATCACTCCTACCGACAGGTTTGAATGTGGGAGTACTATGGACCACATTCTTACACCAGGCAGTGTGGCTTAAGCTACCCAAAGTCTTACTTGTCCCTGTCAAGTGTACACATGTATGGTTAGCATGCCCAACTTTGCTTGAAAATAAAGGTTTGATCTTAGTCAATTTGGTCAGTGGATAGATCTTGTCCCACTTAGAACAATAGTTGTTTGCTGCAATGTATGTCTGTGTCATAACAGTCAGCAGACAGTCTTTGGGTAATGCTGCCGGTATCACCTGTAATATAGGTCTGGGTCCCATACATACAACACAGTCCTTCTTTGCTGCTAGTCCTGCTTGTTCTGCCATTAAAAGCCAATTGTTATTTTGTCCACTAATTCCTGTAGTTATTAGGAACCAGTCATCTGCCTTCATGTCTTTTGTGCCTTGTACGGACATCCCCTTTGCTTGTATGGGCACCCCCTTTGCTTGTATGGACACCCCCTTTGACGTACTTAATTCGGTCAATATTGGTTGCTGTACTCTATCTGTTTCACAGAGGAAAAAATGGAAATACGGATCTTTTCCTTGTTTGTATACCCAAAGGAGGAACAACCAACAGTCTCCCTCTATATCAGGTGGAAATATGGTTCCTTTTTCTGTGGTATTCACCACTATAGACAGCTTATCATCTGTTTGATACATTTTGAGAATTTGACTCTGGTACTTAGCCCACTCGGTTTGTGCCCATCTTGGTGTCCATCTACTCCATTCATCGGCTACCAACGTTTCCCATCTCTTATCTTGTTGATCATTGGTCATATACCATGAGAAACTATTTCCGTAATTAGTCCCTCTGTCACCATCCCCACCATCCCATATTCCATGGGTAAGAGCACTATATGGTACAGAGATGACCACAGAAGCTTTTCTAGGAATGCAGGCTTGTATACCAAATCTGTACGCATTGTTCCTATCACAGCTATGTACTGTGGCATTTATTTTCGGACTGGGGTCTTTGTTACTTCTTTTTGGTCTCTGCAATCTGCGGAGGTGATCCTTATCATCATGTCCCGTGCTTATGGCTTTTAATAATAAGCCCAATCCAAAAAAGAAAAGCAGCATAACAAGGACTGTCCATGGGGTCCAGAAACCCTCGTTCTTTTGTTTTTTTTCTTTCGCCATTTCTGCACACTACAGCACACCTATGTTCAGAACAGTGGCTTCTTAATGTCTTCTGCTAGCTTTCGTGTCTAACCTGGATCTTAACACCAAGCTCACACACTATTACTAGTCTTGTCCTACTGTTCTTACTGTTTGTCTGTGTCTGCAGAAATGACTTTCTTACAGTGAGTCAAATGAATCCATGTACTTCTTTCCCCAATTTTCAAGGCTGTGGGTGTTGTGAGTAGTACTTGATGGGGCCCTTCCCATTTAGGTGAATGCCAGTGTTTTCTCTTGATGCTTCTTATCAACACCCAGTCTCCAGGTACCACTTTAGGGTCCTCCTGTGGAGAAATGGGATCATCAGTGTTTGGAACTCTCCCTCGTTGTCCTTCTAACATTTTTCTCATGTAATCCGCCAAATTGGCTTCCTCAGGTACATCCCAAATTTGCCCATAATATGGCAATCGATATTTTCTGCCAAACAATGTTTCATACGGTGTCAACCCCATGGTACTAGTTATGTTTATATACATTTTTACCAAATCTACACAATGTGTCCATGGTCTGCCTGTTTCCTCCATTGTCTTTCTAAGTCTGTTTTTTACTGTTCCATTCATCCTTTCCACTAATCCGGCGCTTTGTGGATGATAAGCACAATGATTTTTGAGATTGACCTGTAGCGCTTCTCCTACGTATTGCACTATTGTATTAACAAAATGCGCTCCATTATCTGAATAGACTGTTTCTGGTATTCCAAATCGTGGAATGATGTCTTTGCATAATGCCTTAGCCACTGTAAGTGCATCTGCATGTTTTGTAGGGAACAATTCTACCCATTTTGAGAAGGCATCAATTATGACTAAACAAAATTCCTTCCCTTCATGTTTACTCAGCTGTATATAATCCATATGGATCACTTGAAAGGGATATTGTGGTGTTGGAAATTTGCCTCTTTGGGGTCTCAAATTGCCTTGTGAGTTGTGTTTTGCACATATCATGCATGCTCTACAATGCTGTTTTGCATATGCATCGAACCCATAAAGACAAAAAATAGATTGCAATTGCGATATCATACCCCCTGATGAGACATGCGTCACGCCATGGCTCATAATAGCTGCCCATTTAAACATATTTTTTGGCAATATGGGTTTCTTTTGTGGTCATACGTACAAATCATTTGCATACGTAGCCCCTTTAGTTATCCACATTTGTTTTTCTCTGTCAGTTGCCTGCTGTTGCATGTCAGCAAGCAGTGTATGACCTAAATGCAAATCTGGAGTGGTTTCCTGTACAACAAAAATAGAAGAAGCTGCTGCTGCCTCTTTTGCTGCTCTGTCAGCAAAATCATTTCCTTTTGAAATACTGTCAGAGCCCTTGGTGTGAGCCGCACATTTGCATATAGCAATTTGTTTAGGCAATTTCACAGCCTTCAGTAGTGCAGTTAGGAGTGTGGCATGAGTCACTGGCTTTCCAGATGATGTCACCATTCCACGCTCTTCCCACAGTTTTGCAAACACATGCACTGTGCTAAAAGCGTACTGGCTGTCTGTATAAATTGTTACAGCCGTACCTTTAAACAGATAGCAAGCTGCAGTTAAAGCAACTAATTCAGCTGCTTGTGCTGAAAATGAGGATGGCAATGAAGCAGAATCCAATACTTCTGAATTTGTGACAACAGCATATCCAGATTGTGTTTGTCCATAAGCGTTTTTAGTGGAAGAACCATCCACATACACAATTGTACTGTTTGGGATGGGTGTGTCCTGGAGGTCTGGGCGTGCTTTCGTACAGACTGTAGCTACATCAAGACAATTGTGCGGCTCACCATCCTCAGGTAAAGGTATCAATGTGGATGGATTCAATGTTGTACAGCGCTCTACCGTAAGGTGTGGTTGTGATAATAGCAAGGACATGCACGAAAGATGTCTTGCTGGGGACAAAAGGCTCATGTTTGTCTGCAACAGAAGTGCAGAGACTGCATGTGGAACCTTCAATGTCAGCTGATGGAATAGAACAACATTACTGCTACTTTGAACAGCCATAGAGGCTGCAACAACAGCCTGTACACATGGTGGTAGAGCACTTGCTACTGCATCCAATTTAGATGAGTAGTAGGCAACTGGCCTCAATTTTGAGCCATACACTTGAACCAAAACACTAGTCATGAACTTATTCTTAAAATCAACTGTTTGAATGAATGGTTTACTATAATCTGGTAGTGCCAAAACTGTGGATGACACTAATGTTTGTTTGACTTTTACAAAGGCTTCCTCAGCGTCTTTGTTCCATTCCAACACAGTTGACATTGAAATATCATCCTTGTACATCAAATCAGAAAGTGGACTAGTCAATTCTGCATAGCAGGGAATCCATGCCCTGCAGTAATTAGTCAGTCCAAGAAATGACATCATCTGCTTTTTGGTTTGTGGTTTTGGAGCGTGTAAAATTGCTTCCTTCCTGTCAGACAGGATCGTGCGCCCTGTGGCTGATAATTCATGTCCTAAATATTTTACTTTATCCCTACACAACTGAACTTTGTTTTTACTCACTTTGTGGCCATTATCAAATAAGAAACATAATAATGCTACTGTGTCAGTTATGCAGTTTTCTCGTGTGTCAGAGGCAATCAAGATGTCATCAACATACACTAATAGTTGGCTATCTGCCGGTGGAACGAAATTGGCTAAACATGCTGACATGACTTGAGAATAAATAGTTGGACTTTCTGCGTAACCCTGCGGTAATCTGGTGAATGTATATCGTTGTCCTTTAAAGGTAAAAGCAAACCAGAATTGACTATCTGGGTGTACTGGCACAGAGAAAAATGCATTACTTATGTCAATTACTGAGAAACTATTAGAATTTGGTCTCAGCGAATTTAACAAGGTGTGTGGATCTGGGACACATGGTGCTCTTTTAATCACAGCAGCATTTACTGCCTCCAGATCTTGAATCATTCTCCACCCCACTGAGGGCGGAGCCTTTTTCACAGGAAATATGGGTGTGTTACATGGTGAATCTGGACATGGCACTATTACTCCTGCTGTTAATAAATTCTCTATTACTGGCCTGATTCCTTCAATTGCATCAGGTTTCAATGGATACTGTCTTACACATGGTCTGTATTCTGTTTTTGGTCTTATAACTACAGGTTGTGTATTTTTTATCAGTGCTACGTCTGAAGGACCTGTTGTCCACAATCCTGATGGTACCGAAGAGAGAAGATCATCTTCTTCAGGACTCAACTGAAACACTCAGGATTGTGAAGTGGACACATCAATGTGTGTTCCAGCTGTCAGCACCAATGAGACATTAACTGGCACTTTATACAATTTAGTTGATGGACTGAACTCCGTTCGTGGTCCAACTTTGCTCCAATCAGTGGCTGACAAAGCTGTTATAACTGTCAGTCCCAATTCTTGCCATTCCGTCAAATATGGCTTACAAAGTGACACATGTAATGGCATACCTGTGAATCTCAATTTTGAAACATCTTCAGTGGCACCTGTTACTGTTATGACAGCTGTTGAGTTGCCATCATGAATCAAATCGGTCATTGTCAGCTTCACAGGTGAAACGTTTTTCAATTTGTTTTCATAGTCACCATCCGGACCTGGAGGATCTTTATGCCACATTGTGACATGCAGGTCAGGTGGTGACATCTTTTGTTCAGGATTTTTTAGTAGGGCTGTCGCTTGCAAGACGACATCTTTACCCCATCCTGCAGCATCTTCTTCTGAAATGTCAAATGTATAGTAATAGTGGAATGTGGGGTCATCGCTTTCTTCTCTTACCATGTTAACGCCTCCTGTGCATTCAACAACTAATTTCCCTTGTTCCACAATTATGGACAAGCCCAATGCAGTCAATCCATCTCGTCCTAAAAGGTTAACTGGACATTGTGGCATGTTCAACACTGACATAGTACATGTCAGGCCAAATGGATCTGCCAACGTTATGGGTTTAGTGATAGGGACGTCTGATGTTTGCCCATTTGCAGAGCGAACCCTAAAGATTTCGTTGCTTAATTGATGGACAGGTATGTTGTCATTACATGTGGTTCTACATGCTCCTGTATCACAAAGGAATGTCACTGGTCGTCCATTTACCAACAAAGTCACTTCTGGTTTTGGTACTGGATTTCCCAGTAAGGCACACAGATCCATATCACAATCAGACTGCCTATCTGATGTGGAATCATGGATTATGGATTCTAGTCATTGTGGATACTGTGGCTGCAGAGGATTATTCCGTTGTGGAATTCCTCCTGCTGCTCCATCAGTAGGTGGATTCGGACAATTTCTATACATATGTCCCTCTCTCCCACAGTTCCAACAAATCAGGGGACCACGTGGTGGCCCTCCCTGTCTGTGCTGCTGTTGTGGTTGCCATGGTCCTTGACGTTGTGGCTGTCCACCTTGTCTGTTTTGCCATGGCTTTTGGGGGCGTTTGCACTGCTTCTGCTGTCTTAAGTTACCCTGTTGGTAATATATTTCATCATCTCCGTGTGCTACATACACTCCTTTGTTGCTGTTTCCTGTCTTTTTCTGCTTTAAGACTCCTTCTGCATGACAGCAGTGTGTATGTGTTTCTTCCAATGTGCCTGTAGGCAATCCAATCCAATGTTTCTGTATCCAAGCTTTTATATCCTTATTGGAATGTTGGATCAGAGCGTTTTTCAATTGTTGTTCATACACTGGTGTTCCTGGCAATATGCCACTATGGACTCTAAATACACTCTCAAATCTGCATCTAAACTCTGTCCATGGTTCTCCTTCTTTCTGTGTTGTCCTGGTAATTTCAGTATAATTTATCTTTGGTCCTAACACACCTTTTGCTCGTGTAATCATAGCTTCCACTCTTGTTTTCAAGACTGGATCATCATGTGGCAGCGGTACGCCATCCTGGTCTGCAGGATTCCAGTCTCCGCGTATCTGACTCCATTTAGGGCCACATGCTTTCATCCACACCTGTTGGACTTCAGGTCCACTAAGGTGGTAAGAACTTCTAATGTTTTCTATATCCTGCATAAATCCCTCAATATCGACATGTGGCGATGGTATCATGTCGACTGCTGCTTTGATATCATCAGCATTCCATGTTCGATATACGAGCATGGTTGATCGATGTCCTGCTGTTCCTGCACGAGGATTTGGTACTTCTATCATAGGATAGGCACCTCCCTGGTCACTGTGTTCCACCATGGGAGGGGCTGTGGGCACTTTCGCTTGACTGCGTGTTTGTGGTTTTTCTGGTTTTTCTGGTTTTTCACTTTTTACCTTAGGTTTTACTGCCAAATCATACTGTGGTGGCGGTACATCGTCATCCTCTGGTAGAGGAGATAAGGGTGTTGTTGTCACCGACGATCCAGCCGGCGGTGGTTGCTGAGGCTGTTCTGGTTCTCTGTGCTGAATTATCACATCTTCTTCTGCCTTACCTACAGCTTTCTTTTTCCTTGCTTTCTCTAATCGTCGCTTCTCTGCTCCCTTCTGTCTGTTCTCTGCTTCCTCCTCCCAAAATGCCACTAAATCTGCCCCTACTTTCTGCATCTTTTTCTCATCACCTTTATGTTTCTGTTCTAACTCCTTCTTTAGCTTCTGTATGCTGGTCAGGTTCAGTCGTCCGTCAAAGTCATGTTTATTTATCCAGGTCTCCAATTTCTTTGTTGCTTTTGGATTTTTTGCTTCCATAAATTTCCAGTCGTCAGTTGATAAATTTTCCTTATTTTTAGACGTCTTACCCCCCATTTTTATTATCCCTTGTTATAATTTGGACTTCAGACGGGGGCACACCTAGGGTGTTCTAAATCTGAAGTTTTCACACTTTCTTTGGACGTGACAATTAATTTGCCGTCGTGTGGTTGATTCCTTTCACCTCCCCGTAGGAAGCGGAATCACTTGCCTCTGCTTCCACACGCACTGTTGTCACTAACGTTGTCCAAAGTATTACACTTTCACACAGTTATTTACACTTACACAAAACACTATTTACACATAGAAACACTTTTAATAATCGTACGCGTATTCTTATGCCAGGGGAGCTCGCCCTCCCGTGAAATTTAACTAATGTCCTGCATTAGGGGACTCCGCCGTCCCTGCCAAATTTAACTGCTTTTTACAGTGTACGTATTTCTACCCGGGATTTCCTTTACGTATTAAAACAGAGGAGTCCGTATCCTCCTTCCGGAATTTAACTACGTGCGTCCCTCGCAACCGTAGAGGAGTCCGCCCTCCTTACAGAGTTTAACTGTGTTTCATTAACAGACGATTCTGTATCATCGCTTACGGAGTTTAACTGTTTTATGTGATCACTTTTATCCCCTACCGGTACGCGTATATAAACAGAGGAGTCCGCACCCTCCTTACAGAGTTTAACTGTTTTGCATTAACAGACGATTCTGTATCATCGCTTGCGGAATTTAACTGTTTTATGTGATCTGATCACCACTCACTCAGTACTGTTTACAAAGAAATTTTACTCACTGACTCGACTTCCTGTCTGTCTTCTTCGGGAAAATCTCGTCAACTAGACGATGCCAACGGTGGTCGACAATTGCAGACACGATCAATCGATCGGACCTTGGCCAAGGATTTACGTCTGGACTTGACGACCTCCGCTGGACACCTCCGGTATTGTTGAGATCCCGGACGTAGCCCCCAGTCAATGTTGGGTATTTTCTCCTCCAAACATTCTTAAAACCTTTGATAAGACAAACAGAGTCAAGAAACACCAGTGAGACAGAAAGTCAAATGAATCACGCGCGGAGTGCGGCCAGGCTGTACACCAAGGCTACACTAAAGTCTGGCCTGTTCTCCCGCTCTTTTTATTAGAGAAGCCCTCATTACATCATGAAACTTGTCCTAAGGGGGGGGGGGGGGGGACAACGCGAGACAAGTTTCTTCCCGTAACATAAACACATACGTCAATAAGCGCAGCTGTAAGGACAAACAGTTTCTTTCTTTTACTCTTATCGTCGGAGGTCAGCACATCTCGTTCGTCTGTTGCAGTTATCAGCTGTTGTGCATCTGCCTGGAGTGTCCTGGTCTTCACACTAAGCATCACATCACAACAGTCAAAAACAACCTTCAGGTCTATTACTCCCAGTTCATGACTGACCCCGTCATGCTTCACTCCCAGTCGTCAGCGGCTACAAAAAGAAGTTGTATAATAATAATAAGTACATCCAGCTCTTCATTCCCAGTTCAGATTGACCCCAGCATGCTAAAACAAGGTTGACTAACACGTACATTCTCAGGGTTAGTGCAAACAGCACAACACCGTTCTCATGAGGAAGAAGACAAAAGGTACAAATGTTTAACAGTGATAACATATATATAAAATCTTTAACAGGCCTACCATTGACAGAGCTGATGGCAATGGCTGGGTGGATTATGGTGTCCTCAGTTGTTTTATTCTCCTTTTTTCTGGTCAGGAAAAAGTTCAGGATGGTCCTGTCTATACTTCCTTGATTCTGCTCTGTTGGGACAGCTTCGTATTACGGTACTAATCGTAGAAATTATAGTGTTGCTGTCCATTGATGTAATAGCTATTACAGCTGCCATGACAACCCTATAAATTTGTGGAAGATCCCTGGCAAGGCTGCCTTTGGCAGTTCCCGACTTTCCCTGACTGCTGAAGCACTGCCAGAGATAAACTGGGGCTATAGCATACAAGCAGTCCCTGACAATGCTGGTTATAGTATTCTTTCCATGTCCAATTCCAGGGGCATATGCAGTCAAAGCGTTGATGAGGGCATTCCTTCGGCGCCTGGCTCCCTTGTCCTCACCATCAAGTTTCTCATTGGCACTCTTCAGCTGCAAGTTGAAAATTGCCATTGTTATTCATAAGAAATGAGACACATTTTACTATTAAGATACTATACATTTTCAGCAGCATAGTCAGAATTGGTATTCTCAACCCAACAACCTATTGTACAGGCCCTATATTTTTATCAAGCTGTTTATACTGGTTGCAGAATTTTCTCAAGTTATGTAGTTATCAGCTACCACAATGGAGAAAACTCAGAAGTGGTATATGCCATAAATACAGCATGTTGTTTCATAATATACTCTAAAAAAATAAAACAAAATTTTGTTAAGTGAAGAGGATAGACAAATGTAAAATGTATTAACTCACTTCTTCAAGTGACTTTACAGGAAGGCCCAAGACTTCCAGGCACTGCTTGTAATTTGTTGTAGCTCACATTTCCGGATTAGAGCTGGACATTCTTCTAACAATCATCTCAGTAGCATCCTCATCATCAAGTTCAAGTTCCCTCTCCTGGTATGTTCGGGAACGGACACTTTGTGTGAGCAATGCATCAACTTTGCAGATGAGGTCATTCTGCTTCTCCTGGAACATAAAATGTGCACACAAATATTACTACCTTAATACAGAAGTTCCCATTGACCCCCCCCCCCCCCCCCCAATCTACAACAAAATCAGTTTTTAGTTGGGACAGGTCACTTTTTTTTTGCCCTAGAGAGAGTATACAGTTTTGTGTGTGTGTGTGTGTGTGTGTGTGTATATATATATATATATATATATATACACACACACACACACACACACCATGGTCAGTGAGAATTACATGTCTAACTGGCGTGCATTATTTTTGTGAATACGCACACGTAGTTCAGCAAGTTAAGTCAGTGTAATATCACTCCGTTGTGGTCGACACCACAGCAACGCACAAATCATTTGGCACAGATCAGCTGTGTTTTGACAGGTGAATAACAGAAACGTGATAAAACATGGATTTCCAAGTGAATTTTAATATTTTTGGCCTAAATTAAATGTTTGAGGAATGGGAAGAGGAGGAGAGCAAATAGTGCAGCAGATTTGAGAATATTTACAGGGGAATCTTTCAAATGGTGATACAAGCACCAAATTCAACACAAATAGTCCTTAGACATTACTCTTTTGAAAAAGCAGAGTATCCACTCGATTTTTCAATAGGCAGTCAGGTAGGGGTCAATGAGAATTACACAGGGATCAAAATTAAAAGATGCTGCAATCATATTGAAAACTATACCACATTATTCGTCCAACCATAAAGATTCCAAAAGATATAGTTTGGACTATCTTTGACTGAATGTTCCGAAGTTATGGGTCAAAAATAGCAAAAACGGTGACAAAGCTTAATTTCAGTTTGTACGGGAGGCAAAAGTTCCAAGCTCCAATTTTGGTAAATAGTGATAAACAATAAATAGTGGTAAACGTGAATAGTGATGGAGCAACTTTAATTTTGGCCCCCTGTACAAACTGAGGTTGACCTTTGTTACCATTTATGCTGTTTTCACACCATAACGTCAAGACATTTAATCAAAGATAGACTAAGTGATACCTTTTTGGTATCTGTATGATCAGATGAATATGGTATACTTTTCAATATGATTGGAGCATTTGTAAATCTTGACCTCTGTAATTCTTCATTGACCCCTACTTGGCCGCCTACTGAACAATCAAGTGGATAGTCTGGTTTCTCAAAAGAATAATGTCTAAAGAATACATGTCCCAAATTTGGTGCTTGTATCACCATTTGAAAGATTGTTTCAGTTATCTACTGCACTAAAACAAGAAGAACAGCAAAAGCAACGGCATAAAGATTTAACATACGATGACCTGGACAAGATTGAAGACGGGAAAGAAGATGATAACAGTTGGCAAGGATGAAAATATCTTGAGACTGGCATAAACTAGTCCCAAATACTTACGCATTTTTAATGAAGTTCTGTTAACTTAAATAAGTATTTGTGTGTTAGTTCACTGTGTGGGACCATGGTATAAGGATTAAACAACTTGAAGCCATGCATTAAACGGTTTGAACGCACGAGGCGGAGTCTGAAACACCACAATGTGAAGCAGAGCGGTGTTACTCCACGAAGTGCTCACACACACACACACACACACACACACACACACACACACACACACACACACACACACACACACACACACACACAGTCAAGCTGGAAAAGGGTTAGGGTGTGCCGAGTGCACAGTGTTTCATAGTCTCCTAGTTCGCATACAGCACAACATGAGCTTTGAACTCAGTGTTGTTAAAAAGCGGTCTCCTTTTGCATACGTCATTTCAGACCGCCAGCAGTGATTCACAGATTTTCACCTTGTTCTTATTCTAAAGTCAGTTTAAAGCAGAAACAAGGCAATGTTCTGTTAATTTGCTGCTGACTGTCCGAAATGACACATGCGCAGTACACAAAAGGGGACAGTTCAAACTGTGACACAGGGACCAGTGCATTAGTGCTAGGCCACCACAGCTCCCTTTATAATTGTATAATATAAAAAGGTAAAACTTGAGTAAATTAAACATACCATCAATATGCCCAGCATCTGCATGATGCTGCCAAGTCCTTCTGTTGGTGTCAACTCAACACGAGGAATCTCAGACAGCTGTGCATCTGCAGCAGAAACACTTGCCAAATGATGACGTGCCGTAAGCTCAGCCGCAGGTCTTCTTGCAGATGACAAAGCTTCAAAAAAACAAAAGCGGTGACATATATATAATCACCATTTCCAAGAAAATTACAAACATATGGAAACACAACCACTAACTGGCTAGACAAGAGAATGTGCAAGATGCATAATCACTAAACCTCTGTATTATCACCCCAGACTTATTACACCTATACAAATTTTTTCAATGTACATTATATGAAAACTTGTAGACTGTAGAGCAGGGGTAGGCAACTTGTTGACCAGAATGGGCCATTAGGGTGCAGGTTTTCTTTGCAGCCACTGACTCCACCAGGTGATTTCACTGATTAAATCTGCTCAAAGTGATATTAATCAATGTCCATCCAAATTGGAAGTCCCAAAAACCAGTTTTATTGTTATTATCTATCGTCCACCTGGTCGTTACTGTGAGTTTCTCTGTGAATTTTCAGACCTTTTGTCTGACTTAGTGCTTAGCTCAGATAAGATAATTATAGTGGGCGATTTTAACATCCACACAGATGCTGAGAATGACAGCCTCAACACTGCATTTAATCTATTATTAGACTCTATTGGCTTTGCTCAAAAAGTAAATGAGTCCACCCACCACTTTAATCATATCTTAGATCTTGTTCTGACTTATGGTATGGAAATAGAAGACTTAACAGTATTCCCTGAAAACTCCCTTCTGTCTGATCATTTCTTAATAACATTTACATTTACTCTGATGGACTACCCAACAGTGGGGAATAAGTTTCATTACACTAGAAGTCTTTCAGAAAGCGCTGTAACTAGGTTTAAGGATATGATTCCTTCTTTATGTTCTCTAATGCCATATACCAACACAGTGCAGAGTAGCTACCTAAACTCTGTAAGTGAGATAGAGTATCTCGTCAATAGCTTTGGATGCTGTAGCTCCTCTAAAAAAGAGAGCTTTAAATCAGAAGTGCCTGACTCCGTGGTATAACTCACAAACTCGTAGCTTAAAGCAGATAACCTGTAAGTTGGAGAGGAAATGGCGTCTCACTAATTTAGAAGATCTTCACTTAGCCTGGAAAAAGAGTCTGTTGCTCTATAAAAAAGCCCTCCGTAAAGCTAGGACATCTTTCTACTCATCACTAATTGAAGAAAATAAGAACAACCCCAGGTTTCTTTTCAGCACTGTAGCCAGGCTGACAAAGAGTCAGAGCTCTATTGAGCTGAGTATTCCATTAACTTTAACTAGTAATGACTTCATGACTTTCTTTGCTAACAAAATTTTAACTATTAGAGAAAAAATTACTCATAACCATCCCAAAGACGTATCGTTATCTTTGGCTGCTTTCAGTGATGCCGGTATTTGGTTAGACTCTTTCTCTCCGATTGTTCTGTCTGAGTTATTTTCATTAGTTACTTCATCCAAACCATCAACATGTTTATTAGACCCCATTCCTACCAGGCTGCTCAAGGAAGCCCTACCATTATTTAATGCTTTGATCTTAAATATGATCAATCTATCTTTGTTAGTTGGCTATGTACCACAGGCTTTTAAGGTGGCAGTAATTAAACCATTACTTAAAAAGCCATCACTTGACCCAGCTATCTTAGCTAATTATAGGCCAATCTCCAACCTTCCTTTTCTCTCAAAAATTCTTGAAAGGGTAGTTGTAAAACAGCTAACTGATCATCTGCAGAGGAATGGTCTATTTGAAGAGTTTCAGTCAGGTTTTAGAATTCATCATAGTACAGAAACAGCATTAGTGAAGGTTACAAATGATCTTCTTATGGCCTCGGACAGTGGACTCATCTCTGTGCTTGTTCTGTTAGACCTCAGTGCTGCTTTTGATACTGTTGACCATAAAATTTTATTAAAGAGATTAGAGCATGCCATAGGTATTAAAGGCACTGCGCTGCAGTGGTTTGAATCATATTTGTCTAATAGATTACAATTTGTTCATGTAAATGGGGAATCTTCTTCACAGACTAAAGTTAATTATGGAGTTCCTCAAGGTTCTGTGCTAGGACCAATTTTATTCACTTTATACATGCTTCCCTTAGGCAGTATTATTAGACGGTATTGCTTAAATTTTCATTGTTACGCAGATGATACCCAGCTTTATCTATCCATGAAGCCAGAGGACACACACCAATTAGCTAAACTGCAGGATTGTCTTACAGACATAAAGACATGGATGACCTCTAATTTCCTGCTTTTAAACTCAGATAAAACTGAAGTTATTGTACTTGGCCCCACAAATCTTAGAAACATGGTGTCTAACCAGATCCTTACTCTGGATGGCATTACCCTGACCTCTAGTAATACTGTGAGAAATCTTGGAGTCATTTTTGATCAGGATATGTCATTCAAAGCGCATATTAAACAAATATGTAGGACTGCTTTTTTGCATTTACGCAATATCTCTAAAATCAGAAAGGTCTTGTCTCAGAGTGATGCTGAAAAACTAATTCATGCATTTATTTCCTCTAGGCTGGACTATTGTAATTCATTATTCTCAGGTTGTCCTAAAAGTTCCCTAAAAAGCCTTCAGTTAATTCAAAATGCTGCAGCTAGAGTACTGACGGGGACTAGAAAGAGAGAGCATATCTCACCCATATTGGCCTCTCTTCATTGGCTTCCTGTTAATTCTAGAATAGAATTTAAAATTCTTCTTCTTACTTATAAGGTTTTGAATAATCAGGTCCCATCTTATCTTAGGGACCTCGTAGTACCATATCACCCCAATAGAGCGCTTCCCTCTCAGACTGCAGGCTTACTTGTAGTTCCTAGGGTTTGTAAGAGTAGAATGGGAGGCAGAGCCTTCAGCTTTCAGGCTCCTCTCCTGTGGAACCAGCTCCCAATTCAGATCAGGGAGACAGACACCCTCTCTACTTTTAAGATTAGGCTTAAAACTTTCCTTTTTGCTAAAGCTTATAGTTAGGGCTGGATCAGGTGACCCTGAACCATCCCTTAGTTATGCTGCTATAGACGTAGACTGCTGGCAGGTTCCCATGATGCACTGAGTGTTTCTTTCTCTTTTTGCTCTGTATGCACCACTCTGCATTTAATCATTAGTGATTGATCTCTGCTCCCCTCCACAGCATGTCTTTTTCCTGGTTATCTCCCTCATCCCCAACCAGTCCCAGCAGAAGACTACCCCTCCCTGAGCCTGGTTCTGCTGGAGGTTTCTTCCTGTTAAAAGGGAGTTTTTCCTTCCCACTGTCACCAAGTGCTTGCTCACAGGGGGCCGTTTTGACCGTTGGGGTTTTTCCGTAATTATTGTATGGCCTTGCCTTACAATATAAAGCGCCTTGGGGCAACTGTTTGTTGTGATTTGGCGCTATATTAAAAAATTGATTGATTGATTGATACTTTAGGAAACATAGACCACAAGTTTAGGTCAAAGCTTGGTGCAATCAGACTCCTTGCTATAGCAAAATCTGAGGATATTGATAAGTGCGGGATTGATTGTGTTTTACAAAGAATGGATGAAGACTTACAGTTACTGTTTAATGGTGTCAGAATCCAAACACAGAGTGGTGCAATAGATTTATTTGGTGCTGTAGTTTCAGTTTGTGGTGACACACTTGCACAACATGAGATTGCTGGTTTTAAGGAAGGAGTTGGCTTTGCATATAGTAAGTGTAGACATTGTGAGTGTATATTTGAAGAAATGCAGATGAATTTTAATGAACAAATTTTACTAAAAGAACAATCGAAAAACATTCAACAGTGTAATGAAATAGAAAAGGCTAAAACAGACTTTCTGAAATCAGCCCTTAAAACCACCTATGGTATAAACAGAAGAAATAAGTTGGTTGATTTCCCAGCCTTTGACCTCATTCGGCAAACACCACAGGATATCATGCATATCATGCTTGAGGGTGTTGCACCCATGGAAATCAAGTGCGTGTTGAAATATCTTGTTCTCTCTGGACATATGGACTTGGACATGTTCAACTCAGCCATGCAGAATTTTCCTTTGTCACCAGTAGATGTACGTGATAAACCCTGTCCTATCAGTTTCAGTACCTTGGCATCTAATGATAATAAACTTAAACAGTCCTCAGGGCAAATGCTGATAATGTTGAAGATCATGCCCTTTCTGCTTAACACTATAGAGAGAAATGAATATGTTCAATTGGTTTTAGACTTAATTGAGATACACTCAACAAAAATATAAACGCAACACTTTTGGTTTTGCTCCCATTTTCTATGAGATGAACTCAAAGATGTAAAACTTTTTCCACATACACAATATCACCATTTCCCTCAAATATTGTTCACAAACCAGTCTAAATCTGTGATAGTGAGCACTTCTCCTTTGCTGAGATAATCCATCCCACCTCACAGGTGTGCCATATCAAGATGCTGATTAGACACCATGATTAGTGCACAGGTGTGCCTTAGACTGTCCACAATAAAAGGCCACTCTGAAAGGTGCAGTTTTATCACACAGCACAATGCCACAGATGTCGCAAGATTTGAGGGAGCGTGCAATTGGCATACTGACAGCAGGAATGTCAACCAGAGCTGTTACTCGTGTATTGAATGTTCATTTCTCTACCATAAGCCATCTCCAAAGGCGTTTCAGAGAATTTGGCAGTACATCCAACCAGCCTCACAACCGCAGACCACGTGTAACCACACCAGCCCATGACCTCCACATCCAGCATGTTCACCTCCAAGATCGTCTGAGACCAGCCACTCGGACAGCTGCTGAAACAATCGGTTTGCATAACCAAAGAATTTCTGCACAAACTGTCAGAAACCGTCTCAGGGAAGCTCATCTGCATGCTCGTCGTCCTTACAGGGGTCTCGACCTGACTCCAGTTCGTCGTCGTAACCGACTTGAGTGGGCAAATGCTCACATTCGCTGGCGTTTGGCACATTGGAGAGGTGTTCTCTTCACAGATGAATCCCGGTTCACACTGTCCAGGGCAGATGGCAGACAGCGTGTGTGGCGTCATGTGGGTGAGTGGTTTTCTGATGTCAATGTTGTGGATCGAGTGGCCCATGGTGGCGGTGGGGTTATGGTATGGGCAGGCATCTGTTATGGACGAAAAACACAGGTGCATTTTATTGATGGCATTTTGAATGCACAGAGATACTGTGACAAGATCCTGAGGCCCATTGTTGTGCCATACATCCAAGAACATCCTGAGGCCCATTGTTGTGCCATACATCCAAGAACATCACCTCATGTTGCAGCAGGATAATGCACGGCCCCATGTTGCAAGGATCTGTACACAATTCTTGGAAGCTGTAAATGTCCCAGTTCTTGCATGGCCGGCATACTCACCGGACATGTCACCCATTGAGCATGTTTGGGATGCTCTGGACCGGCGTATACGACAGCGTGTACCAGTTCCTGCCAATATCCAGCAACTTCGCACAGCCATTGAAGAGGAGTGGACCAACATTCCACAGACCACAATTGACAACCTGATCAACTCTATGCGAAGGAGATGTGTTGCACTGCATGAGGCAAATGGTGGTCACACCAGATACTGACTGGTATCCCCCCCTAATAAAACAAAACTGCACCTTTCAGAGGGGCCTTTTATTGTGGGCAGTCTAAGGCACACCTGTGCACTAATCATGGTGTCTAATCAGCATCTTGATATGGCACACCTGTGAGGTGTGATGGATTATCTCAGCAAAGGAGAAGTGCTCACTATCACAGATTTAGACTGGTTTGTGAACAATATTTGAGGGAAATGGTGATATTGTGTATGTGGAAAAAGTTTTAGATCTTTGAGTTCATCTCATACAAAATGGGAGTAAAACCAAAAGTGTTGTGTTTATATTTTTGTTGAGTGTAGTAAAGATAATTTTTGCCCCTGTTTTATCTGTACAGACTGTGTTGAGACTGAAAAATATGATTGAAGAGCATCTAAAACAGTTTAAGCAACTTTTTCCTGAGAATAATATAATTCCTAAACAGCATTACTTGCTGCATCTTCCTTCTCAAATTCTTTATCTGGGTCCATTAATAAGGCATATGTGCATGAGATTTGAATCAAAGCACTGTTTTTTCAAACAGTGGTCATCTAAATTGAATTTCAGAA
Source organism: Thalassophryne amazonica (assembly GCF_902500255.1). Taxonomy (NCBI): domain Eukaryota; kingdom Metazoa; phylum Chordata; class Actinopteri; order Batrachoidiformes; family Batrachoididae; genus Thalassophryne; species Thalassophryne amazonica. The sequence goes on along the minus strand of NC_047103.1, from coordinate 112,992,655 downwards.
ATGTCTGTAAGTCACTTGTGAATCATAATCAGCTTTCTGAATGCTGTCAAAATGAAATGGGCACAGACCATCCGATTTTTGCTCATGAGGAGTTGGGTCCTGTCTCAGAAGTGATGAATTTGGAGTACATTACAACAAAGGTGAATGATTTTGTGGGAGTGTATGGCATACAACATGCAATCAAAGTAAAGTGGCTTATTCTTAATGGGAACAAGTATGTTTGTGACAGGTCTCTAATAATCACCAGTGCAAATGAGAAAGTTCCTGTATTTGGACTTATAAAACACATTTATTTGGTTGACAGTTCATTGTATTGTTTTGAATACCAGCTTTATGAGACAGTGGGCTGCGAAAGAGATTTTTTAGCATATGAAGTTGCAGTTCCTAATCTTGCACAGGCAACTGAGTTCATTGATGCTGAGAAGCTAGTTGATCACACATCATATTACCCAGTCCATTTCAAAAACAGTGTGTATGTGATGACAAAATATAATCTTGATGATGTACTTGCTATCAAAGGTTGAAATGAAAAAACATTTAACAAAGGAAGAGGAGTCCACATGATACATTATGTCATCGTCGCTGTAGTATAGTGAATTAATACTTATGATGTCACAGTAAAGAGCACTGCTTTCCAGTGATCTGAACAAAAAAAAAAACAAAGAACCTTAATGAAATTTGTTCTTCAAAAAGTATCAAAACCTGTTTGTTGACTAAATACAGGAAAATGCTTTAATCTAAGTCTTGGTATGTTTGTCTTGTGGAAAAAAGTGAATTACCATGTTTTTTTTTAAACTTGTGTGTGTTTTTGAAAAGTAATAAATGATGAAATGTAAAAAGGCATGTTGGTCTGGAACTCTTGTTCATTTGTATTATGTGTTTTGTTAATATCTTCTGAGAGAGGAACAGGCTCTGTAATATTTTTCTTCTTTCACATGTCAAAGATTTTTCTTTGTATTGAATGTTTTATATACTTACAGAATGAAATAACGCCCCAAACTAAACTAAAAAGTGCTGGTGGTGATGTTTGCTGGTACAATTATATCTGTATGAACTGGAAAATTGGGAGGTCTCGAAACAAGTCTTCACAGCTAAAAATAGCGGGGAAAGACACAGCCTTACTTCAAATAGAGTCTCAGTGACACTATTTAGCTTAATATGCTAGTAAAATAACTAATTTTAGGACGTGGTAACTAAGAAAAAATAGACATATATTCTTAAAACAATCCTTATAGTCTTACACATTCTGTTCTTACAAAGAATTTTATGCTCAAAATAAGAACAAAAATTTTTGTCTAATTATAACATTTTAAAACTTGGTTAGATAGCCCATTTTTGCAGTGTACCCATGCAAACAGAGTGTGCATCCAGATTCACTACGTCTGGAAGGATTTGAAGCCCTCCGCCTACTCCTCTGCCTCACTCCTATAAGAGAATTGAGACACCCCCCTGTCTCTCGTGCCCATGCAAAATGGAGGGTAAGGGGAAGGGCTAAGGGGTAGAATGGCAGCAGCAGTGATTAGTTATGAGTGTTCAAATGTAGAAGACCAACCGGATAGAGCATTAAAGAGGCACTTAGCTGAGAGGAGGGGGATTGGCAAACGCTCCCCTTCCACCGTTCCCACAAGTGTCCTGTCGCTCGTTCCAGCGCTGTCCTTCTGTGCACGCTCGATCCGGTCCACTGTCCTTCTGCCCTTGTGCCCGCTCACTACTCAGCGCCTGGAGACTGGCAGGATCGCAGTCATGCACACGCTCCCACATCAGCCCCTCCCTGCTCTCACCAACACATACACAGGTAAAGTTTTATCACCCTGTGACATCCCCCCTGACCAATATGTTCTAGTCCCTGGAACATCTTACACAGTGTCTTAGTACATATACCTTTGGGGTGGGACCCCCAGGTTAGTCCTTTGGGACCGCCTCGGCTCAGGTGGAGGTGCAGGCCTTCCTCGGTCGCCCCCTCCCACAGGGAGCAAAAGTCCCCACATTGGCACGGGTAGCCCACTTGTGTGCCCAGTTATATCAGACAGAGAAGCTGCATAGTGAAGACATGGCCACAGGTTATTATGATGGCTAACTCGCTCAGGATGATCTTTGCCTTCAGGACGTACCTTGTAGACGGGACGTTCTGGGTGAAGTCTGCCAACAATAACATAGGGTCTCTTTTCCCAACGATCACTCAGTTTACCCATCTGCCATCTTCTGTGGTCTCGCAACAGGACCCTCTCTCCAGGTAGCAGTGCAGTCTCCCTAGCAGTGCGATCATAAAGTATTTTATTCTTCTGACCTGCTTTCTGGAGAGTGTCAGCTGCTCTCTTATAACCATAAGCCAGCTGCTCCTGATGCTTGGCCACCCAAACTGTAATGTCCATAGGGGCCTCCACTCCCAAGCCTCCTGTCAACAAATCCACTGGTGTCCTCATGTAGCGACCAAACATCAGGAAAGCAGGTGCATATCCTGTAGATGCATGAACAGTATTATTATAGGCTTGAATGAGTCCAAGTAAATACTCCACCCACCTCTGATGTTTTTCTACTTCCAGTGACCCGAGGAGGTTCAACACAGTCTGGTTTAACCATTCACAGGCTCCATTCCCCATTGGATGATATGGGGTTGTTCGACTTTTCCGACACCCATATACCTGACAAAGTTCTTGTATTAATCAACACTCAAAATTGGGGCCTTGATCAGAATGCAGTACTTCCGGGCAACCAAATGGCTGAATGACATAAGTCCATAGGGCGCATGCTGTCGTAAGGGCAGTCTGATCAAATGTGGGTACTGCCCATGCAAATTTTGTGAACAAATCGGCCATAACCAGTATGTTCTGGTATCAGTCAGTAGGGCAACTCAAAGTCAAAAAATCTATAGCTATGATATGCATTGGTGCTTTACCAACAAGTGGTACCAAAGGGGCTTTACCTTGGGGTCCGGGCTTATGCAGTACACAGCACGGGCAAGCTTGAAGCCAAGCGGCAATCATGTCCTCCATCTGGGGCCAATAGAAATTCCTCCGCAGGAGAGCCAATGATTTCTCCAGCCCTGGGTGTCCCATCTGCTCATGGTACATAGTCCACAATGATTGCACTTGTGACACAGGGACAACAATCTGATGGAGGGTTTCTAGTATTTGTGGGTCTAAGACAGTTCTGCACTCAACCCCATTTCTCAACTCTAGCTTATTCCAGTGTCGTAACAAAGTTTTAGCTGTGTGACTCAATAATTGTCTTTGTGTAGCATCCGATAACATACCTCTTTCAATATATCCCCTGATCTTACACAGATCCAAGTCCTCCCCCTGCAAACTACTCCATCGCTCTATATCCCATTCCCAGTCGCTCACCAGGGCTTGTGGAGAAATGGCAGTCTCCACTGTGCCAACCAGATGCTCCCGTTCTTCTAAATCTTGAGCCAGAATGGCTACAGGAAATATAGAGAGGACATCAGCATTAGTATTCTCTCTCCCAGGATGGTATCTGATGTGGTAATCAAACATGGCCAAATGTGCGACCCACCTTTGTTCAACAGCCCCTAACTTAGCAGTCTGCAGATGTACAAGTGGGTTATTGTCTGTTACAACCACAAATTTAGCTCCCCAAAGATAGTCTTTAAATTTCTCTACAACTGCCCATTTCATGGCGAGGAGGTCCAGTTTGAAGGAGCTGTAATTTGCATCATTACACTCAGCTGTATGCAGACTTCTAGCATAAGCTATTATGCGCTCGACACCTCCCTGTTCTTGGGCCAGCAGAGCCCCAAGTCTGGTGTTACTGGCATTGGTATAAAGGACAAATGGTAGAGTGTAATCTGCATAGGCTAAGATGAGGGCGTGCAATAATTCTGCCTTCAACTGCTGAAAGGCTGCTTCACACTGCTCAGTCCATTCAACAGAAGGGGAGTGATGACCCCTATTGTGACTGGTGCCTTTTAGGAGTACATTTATAGGTTTAGCAATCTTCGCAAAATCTTTTATAAATCGCCTATAGTATCCTACAAACCCCAGAAATGAACAGACTTGCCTGACAGTAGTAGGGGGTTGCCAATCTGCCACAGCTGCCACCTTTTCTGGGTCCAGTGAAACTCCCTGACCGCTGACCACCTGTCCCAGAAACTTCACCTGTCCCTGGAACAACTGGCACTTCTCAGGACGGCGCTTAAGACCATACTGACCCAGTGCCCGAAAGACTGACTCCAAGTGCTGGATATGTTCTGAAAAACTTTTAGAAAAAACAATCACATCATCGAGGTAAACCATTACAGACTCTGCTATCTGGTCTTCCAGACATCTCTGCATTAACCTTTGAAAGGTTATAGGTGCATTACACAACCCAAACGCCATTCTTTCAAACTCAAATAACCCGAATGGAGTTGTAAATGCTGTTTTCTCATCCTTTTCTCGTCTTGTTGCCATTTTTGCAGGTTTTTTCTGGATTGTGGGGATCATAATTCAGTAGAAAGTTATTCTGTGTAATAGGGGTCTTAGCGTTTTACTGTATGTTCATAGATCAGTGTTGTGCGCTAACCTCTGTGGAGAAATAAGAGAGGTTATGGGTACTGTGACGAGAGGAATAAATTATATTCAAGAGAGTTTCAGTTTGCAGCATCACCTTTTCAAACCATTGTTGGAGGAAATGTCAGTGGAACACAAGGATCTTTTGCTGCATTGTGATATGTGCTGTCTGAGCAAAGGTCACATGTTGGAGAGGGTGTGTGACCTGCGCAAGGAGCCTGTGTCCATGCAGAACCAGAGGCCAAGAATTTTAGAAGTTTTTAGGTGACAACAAGGTGATGGCATATGTTCTTTTTGTGTGACATCATGTTTCTTCGAAATCACATTAATCTACAATTACAAGGCAAGAACCATACTGTTGCAGACATGAATGAGGCAGCTGAAGCTCTCCTATCCAAATGAAACATTTAAAGAGAACCATCGAACTCGGGAGACAGAGAGGAGCAGCGTAGAGTCCAACAGGAGCTCCAGTGGAAGATCCGTGCAGCCAAGAAGGTGTATGGAAGGAAGATGGAGGAGCAGCTGGCCAGGAACAATGTCAGAGACGTGTGGAGATGCCTCAAGACCACCTCCGGATTTGGGCAGAGTGCCAGCAGGACTGCAGATGGAGATTCTCGGTTCGCAGAGGAGCTAAACAGCTACTTTAACCATTTTGGCTCCTCCACACCTGCCCCCCTGCCTGCTCCCGGCTCTCCACACATCTCCAGCAGCCAGCCCTCCTGTCCCTCCTGTCCTGGTTCCCAAAACACCGTACGCCAAGGAACCAGCCCACTACAGACCAGTTGCCCTGACCTCCCACCAACAGCTCGTCCTGTCTCACCTCGGCACCGTGGTGAGTGACATCCTGGACCCACTGCTGCTCGCCTACAGACCCAACATCGGGGTAGATGACGCTGTCATCTACCTACTGTAGCAAGTGCTCACCCACCTGGAGACAGACTGAGTGCTGCTCAGACTCACAGAAACAAGAGGCTTTAGTGAAGGGCAGTGTGTCGCCAAGAGCCTGCAGAATGCAGGAAGGAAAGTGGGCTGATACTAGCGCCAAATGTGGGAAGTAGTCAATCAGCCCCATATCAGCTCATTTATAGCGCTTGATGAGCGAACGAACAGTATACAGTATTAACAATGACCTATACGGTGACTTCCTCACACCAGAAATCTAGCATGGTGCCCATGCATTAAAATTGCATTTACTGAAAATGCTTTAGCGAAGTCGTGACTAATTTCTCTGCAATTAATCAGAAAATCAATGCTGTGAACCAACATGTCAAATTATGTGCTTGATCTAAGACATTAGTCTATAGTGTTTTCACTGAAGGGCTAGCCGCTAGCATGTAGTATTCAAGCGGTTAATCAACTAGCATTGGCCAATTCAGACAATTTGCAGTTTTTTTTTCCAAAAACGGTGACCACATAGACCAGCGTGAAAATACTACAACATATAGACTGACCATTCAAAGTTGTGTCCAAGACTAGCGATGTCATTCTGAGCCGCTAACGCGCTTCTAAGATTGACCGCCCGTACCTTCTTCCTGTTCCCACCTTCCGCTTCTTGTCTCTTTCCTTTACTTTTCTGACAACAGCACTCAACGGCGCCAAATTCTGGTGGTGGCCAAACCCAGTACTTACCCTTGAACATTTCCACGTAGTTCTCGAAACCCCACTCTGTAAGCTTGTTGGTGACATAATCATCCATGGTGGTTGCTGAAAAAACACCACCTTAGCAGAAAGATGGTGTTGGAAATTTGAGCGGGAGACGACTTCTGAGCAAGGCCATGGGAAGCGAGGTCCTGAGGGAGCAGCACTGCCTACTGGTGGATTGTTTGTGTATTGCATTCATTAAGACAATCCATGCAAACGGGTCAGCTTTCAGTCTTAGTTTTAATGAATGAAAACACAATATACCAATTATCATTCACAACATGACAACATAGAATAAAATACATTTATTTCTAAAATATCTATGCACATCTAGACTAATTTATTTATTTATATTGTATTTTCCATTTTGACTTATACCAAATTTTAAGTACTACTTAATACTAGTATATCATTAATTCATTAATATATCTATTTATGTATTTGTTGTCTGTAGGCTTGACAAATCAGCATGTGCATGCACACCAAAGTTACTTAAGGCTAACCTGGGTTTATATCTTGGTCCAGTGTTCTTGCTGATCCATAGGCAAAAAAAAAAAAAAAGATTTACATGTTGTAGTATACATATTACTGTTCTTTTACTTGTCCTGCACAGCCAAACAGTCTGGCAATTGAAGTGTATTCTACCATTTTTATTGGTTGTTTGGCTAACCAATAAAATTGGTAGCCCCAAAAGCAAGTGATTGGTCAGTTTCTGACCAATATATTGGTCAATCTAGCCAAAATTGGCTCAACCAACTAGATTGGTTGTTTTTTAACCAATCCATTTTTAGAGTGTATGGTCTTACATAAAAGGCTATTTCTTACATAAAAGGCTATTTTGGGGGTAATTTTCAGTTCAACTTTTAAAACAAATGGTACCAGTTTGTTCCCCATGTCATGAGGATTCAGAATATATATAGTTTTAGGGCTACATATTATAGTTTGGGAGTTTATCCCAGACAGACCGATTCGCTTTGGAAGGGAGACAAAGGAACACCTCCATTTCGGCGTGTCAGAGGACAAGTTTGGACATGTCCAGCTCTCCACAATTTCTCTGATACTTACTGGACTGGTAAGCATTGAAAGCCGAGATAGGCATGTCCAAACTTGTCCTCTGACATGCCGAAACGGAGGTGTTCCTTTGTCTCGCTTCCAAAGCGAATCGGTATTTACGAGCGAAGCCTCCGCGCAGCTTTCCATGACAAAATCTCTTGTTAAAAGTGAAATCTGCCGGAAAATGGCTGATGTCCAGCTCTTGTGATAACCAGAGAAAGAGCACACGACGGTCTCGTATCCACAGAGCCATCCGTTTAGAAATGGTCCGGTGGCTTGTGCCGCGTCATCGCAGCTCGGAGCGCGGCGCGCCGAGCGTCCTTAAAGCGGTCCTTAAAGCTGTATTAACAGTCCTTATTCTCTGTGAAGCCCGTAAAATTTTCACTGAAAGCAAGATAAATTTTTCGAATGGTTTCCAGGTGCCAGTCTCTAACAGCTTCTGAAAAAATTCTGATGGAAAAAAAGTCCTTTTCATTCCGCCATTTCCAGACAATGAAAATCCGACGAGGGGGCGGGACCACTCCTTCCCAAGGCGTGCTCACAGGCGAATGACGTAACTGGCAGGCGTGGAAAAACTCACACATGCGCACGAGGGTTCAAGCATGTCTGACGTAAAAACATATGAATGAAACCCATATAGTTTTTGAAAAAAATAAAAAGGGCCGTTACTTTATGGACAGACCTCGTATATAGATGGCTGCATGCAGTATCTGACACTTTCTCACTGCAGTTCATAAAAATAAACCGGTCAGTCAAACAACATCTCTCTCTCACTCTCACACAGTCAGTCACACACACATGCACACACAGACAGACAGTCATGCACACACAGATACACACACACACTTTAATCGGTATTGTTTAACTTTGTGCAGGAAAAAATGCCAAGAATGTTATAGGTAGTAAAAATAAATAAATACTTGAAAAAAATCACAGTTTGATTGTACAATTAAAAAAGAAAGTTGTGTTGCGTATGATAACTCTTGTTCATGCATACTTAGTAGTTCATAATTTCCTACTACACTGAATGTCAATTCTGAGGCTGTTCTGTTGTTCATTAATACTTAAGAATATTCATGTTCTGAGTTTATAAAAAAAACTTGTTCTGTAAAATAGTTCCTTTACTATTGTGATCAAAAACATTGAATCTCAATTCTGAGGCTGTTCTGTAACTATTCATTCATACACTTAAGAATATTCATGTTCTGAGTTCATAAAAAAATTGTTCTGTAAATAGTTCTCTTACTTTTGTGATCAAAATCATTGATTTGAATCTCAATTTTGAGGCTATTCTGTAAATAGTTTTCAAATACACAATAAATATAGTAACTTCTGATCAATTCATATCAATTTCAAACTTAAAATAATGTACTGATTTAAGCCACAGCCATTTGGGGTTAAACCACGCCCACTTCCAGTTTAGGCCCCGCCCACTACAAGTACAGATAAGGATACAGATAATTTAGATGGTTGAACAGATACAGATAGTGGTGTACTTGCTCATCCCTGCAATTTATGATTCTTGCTGTGTTCCATTGTTCCCAAAGTATTGTTCCCAAATCACACAGGATTGTTTACAGTGATGCCGGTTACTCTAATCTGACCACTTTTTTTAGTAACGAGTAATCTAACGTGTTAATCTTTCCAAATCAGTAATTAGATTAAAGTTACTTCTCCAAGTCACTGTGCGTTACTTTTATTTTTGTTGTGTGTTGGGGGGTTTGGCTGGACATTTTGGTGTTGTTTTCTTTTCTTTGCTCTCCAGGTGGTATGCAAACTGGTTTTTGTCTGTGGAGAAGGTGCTGGCAGAAGAATCCTTCACCCTCATCAACATTATTGGCTGCACTTGTGGAGGATGTTCATGTGCAGGCCTAATGACTCGCAGCACCTGTGGATGATGCTCACGTGCAGACTTAAAGACTTTCAGCTGAAGCAGATAATGAGATGGTGTTCTGCATTTAAGCCATGAGTGGTTCAAGCAGAATTGCCGGGAACTCGACCTTGTGATGTTCGTTTGTGAGACGCTGAGGACCGTGCCTGGGTTTGACACATCGTGCCTGTGAAGGAGGACGGGTGAGGGACACATGCTGTCAGCACACATCAGAGGTGATTGATTGTCTGAATAAGTGTTAATAGTAATTTGGTATTTTGTTACGCAGTATATTTGAACATTGATGAGAATTGTGCAGCTCGCTTCTCACGACTGTGGCGTGCGGACTGATGATCCTCCACCTGTTGTGAGAAGCTGCTCATTTACATAAAGCTTAAATTCAGACCTGAATGTGTTGCTGATAGTGTGTGCCTTTGAAGGATATTAGTTGTAGCTGTTGACTTACCTCACCTCTTCTATCCTTCACAGAGTCAGTTTGTCGTGTCCACCTGGGGGGTGTTTGGCGGTGAACTTGAGTCCAGAAGCGCTGGGCTTCAATCCCTTTGGGCGCTGGAGAGCGCGGCGTCCTTCACTCCGCCAGACAAACGCACTTTTATGTTGTACACAATTATTGCACGAAAGGGAAATAAATGTTTTGTTTTTGGAACCGCTTTCTGGTTATTTAGCGCTGGGTTCAGTCAGACGCAGGTCCGCTCCTCAACCCGTGTCGGCACATAACAGTAGTTCCCGGCCATTCTAAAATGGACCCAGCGGCAGAAGCGGTTCCATTTGCCGAAAGAGTTCAAGAATACTTGGAGAAAATATGGGAGCAATTACAGTATCTCGCAAACCTAATTAAACAAATAGATGCCTGCATTACGGAGCTTGCAGCGCACGCCGTTCTGCTTTCTGCTCCTCCGGCTGCGGCACTATCGATACCGGTGTAGATAACTCCATCACCCAGAGATTTGGCTTCCTTCTCTTCTGATGGTAGCCGTGTCTCATATGTGACAAATTTGCTCCGAGGTGACGCCTTAGCTTGGGTCACTGCATTGTGGAGTAATGACTCTCCATTGTTAGGATCCTTAAGGATATCTCCAGGTGTTCTTGGACAGGCACAATACTGGACACACACAAAAAAAAAACATAATTAGTTATTTGGGCTGTTTTTGTTTTTTTTGTAAGGGGTTATAAATTGTTTGGGTGTTTAGAGGCGGTTCTGGTGGAGTGAACGACTGGCGGTTCGGAGCTCGGCTGGACTCAGCCAATCGTTGGTTTTTATTATTTGAACTTAGGTATTTTCTGTTCGGGATTGGGTCGTTTTGTTTTGTTGTTTTTTATTTCCCTGCTTCCCTAACCCCAACCTCACTTGCCCTAAGACCGTTCGTCTTGTGGGTTGTGGGGTGGTGCAGGTTGGTCACACTGAGTGTTTCTCAGAAGACCTCTGCACCTGGGGGGGGGTTGTCAGGGGCATTTCTTTGGGTTTGGTTAGGGCCCGGTTCCACTCCAGCCTCCGTGGGCCTTTGACCGTTCGTCATTGGTGTTACCGGGGTGTGGTGCAGTGGGAACATACCTCAGTCAGAGGGGTGGGCCGATCTGTTGCCGTTCGCCATTTCGGTAGTTCCGCCCCTCCCGATAGGCTGGTGGTATGGTCGGGTAGGGGCACCGGATGTATTTCCGGTTTTCCGCTGCGCTTCAGGGTTGGGACTGGGTTAGTTTTTCCTGTTTCCTTCCCCGGCTTAGTAATTTTGTGCCGTTCACCAAAATGGAGCTAACGACTGGCTCTGGGAGTGATCTGGGGTCTTTCGGGGTGCTGGGGGAGGTAACAGGGTTTTCCAGTTGTTTTATTTGCCCCCGGGGTGTTTTAATGAAGTCCGCCGGGGGTTGGATTTTTGTGTTTTTATGCTTCCTTCCAGGTTCCACCTCCAGGGTTGATGGGACGGTCCTCTGGGGGGGGGAATTGATTGTGGGGCTGACTCACCAAGTGTGGCCGGGTCTGGGGTTCCTGGGTTGTAGGGAGGGGTCCTCGTAGGGTTGATGGTACGGTCCTCTGGGGGGCGCTGCTCCTCCATGTAAACCTGGGGACCTCTGTGGGATTCCGGTTTTGGTTGTCTCTCCTAGAACTGGCGGTAAAGGTCTTCTGGGGGTGGGCTGCATATCGTTCTGGGGGGGTTGGTTGTTATTTTTCTTTGTGACTTTGTGTTTGTATTGTGTTGTTGGGGCTGTGTTGGGTTTTTGCATTTGGGAGTTTTTCTTTTCTTCCCGGGGTTGGATGAGACGGTCCCCTGGGGAGGTTTTGGGTGGGTTTTGTGTTTTTTTTTGTATGTTGGGTTGTATGTGGGACTTTTTTGGGGTTTTTTGTTGATGCCAGCTGGCCTTTCAGCCGCGGTGCCCTGTCCTGCTGTCTGCGGTGGACCTTGGGAGCGTTACGCCGTCTGCTTCCTGACGAGGACCCCGGAGGGAGGTGCTGTTCTCGGGCCTGGTCTGTTCGGTCGCCGGGAGGCTTCCCGTTGATGGGGGGGTACTGTTGTGTGTTGGGGGGTTTGGCTGGACATTTTGGTGTTGTTTTCTTTTCTTTGCTCTCCAGGTGGTATGCAAACTGGTTTTTGTCTGTGGAGAAGGTGCTGGCAGAAGAATCCTTCACCCTCATCAACATTATTGGCTGCACTTGTGGAGGATGTTCATGTGCAGGCCTAATGACTCGCAGCACCTGTGGATGATGCTCACTTGCAGACTTAAAGACTTTCAGCTGAAGCAGATAATTAGATGGCGTTCTGCATTTAAGCCATGAGTGGTTCAAGCAGAATTGCCGGGAACTCGACCTTGTGACGTTCGTTTGTGAGACGCTGAGGACCGCGCCTGGGTTTGACACATCGTGCCTGTGAAGGAGGACGGGTGAGGGACACATGCTGTCAGCACACATCAGAGGTGATTGATTGTCTGAATAAGTGTTAATAGTAATTTGGTATTTTGTTACGCAGTATATTTGAACATTGATGAGAATTGTGCAGCTCGCTTCTCACGGCTGTGGCGTGCGGACTGATGATCCTCCACCTGTTGTGAGAAGCTGCTCATTTACATAAAGCTTAAATTCAGACCTGAATGTGTTGCTGATAGTGTGTGCCTTTGAAGGGTATTAGTTGTAGCTGTTGACTTACCTCACCTCTTCTATCCTTCACAGAGTCAGTTTGTCGTGTCCACCTGGGGGGTGTTTGGCGGTGAACTTGAGTCCAGAAGCGCCGGGCTTCAATCCCTTTGGGTGCTGGAGAGCGCGCTGTCCTTCACTCCGCCAGACAAACGCACTTTTATGTTGTACACAATTATTGCACGAAAGGGAAATAAATGTTTTGTTTTTGGAACCGCTTTCTGGTTATTTAGCGCTGGGTTCAGTCAGACGCAGGTCCGCTCCTCAACCCGCGTCGGCACATAACAATTTTTGCATTGTGGGTCGAACTGCCCACTTTAAGCGGGCTGCGAGCTTTTCATCCGTGGTTTTTTGCAGCAGCTACGACCTCACCTCTTAAAGCGCGGTGACAACACCACACCTGCACTGAGCTTTACAAAGACATTTTTATGCTTTTTTTTCTCCGAGCCGCTCCGTATCTGCTGCTAAAAACAGCTGATCCTCTGCGACGCGTCAACAACTAACACTATTTTCCACTCAAATGCACCTAAACTCTCTTTCTGAGGACTACATGATGTGAAAACGCAATAAAACTTTCTTACCTGTAAATCTGGTCATGTTTCCTGCATAAATAAATGTTATCCATTCTTTGTGCCCAAACGCCAAAGTAGGGGCGAATCCAGATGGAACGGCGGCGTGGGGCAGGGATGTCCACAACACCCCTAGATTAAAGGTCCAGTTTTGAAGCCTTTTTTTTTTACTACAACTACTAATACTACTTAAAATAATAATTTCGACAAGTAAAATGTTTAGAGAGAATTTAAATGTTAGAAAAATGTTAGAAAGAATTTAATAGTTACATTTATAAACAATGTAGGTTAGAAATTGCAAGTTTTACTATTACAGTGCTGTTAACAGTTAAATATGAGGTCAAGAAAGAGGTCTTTATTTTACCTTTTATAAAACAAGTATTTATTTTCATTGAAGTCAAGAAAGGGTGACTATAAAGTGAGTTTTGGCAAAACAAGTATCACTGTCATGTTGAGATGGCAGGGGGTTGTTGTCGGCAGCTGGGGAAAGTAACTAAAAAAATAACTAGTAGTCTAACTTAGTTACTTTTCCAATTGAGTAATCAGTAAAATAACTAAGTTGCTTTTTCAAGGAGTAATCAGTAATTGGATTACTTTTTCAAAGTAACTGTGGCAACCCTGATTGTTTATATACCGTGTACACAATGCAGTAAAACTAGACGCTCAAAAAGAGCAGGGAAAAAAACTGCTCAGCCTGGCTGCTACTGCAGCTCCTTGCTCTTCTCCCACAACAGTGTTTAAATAAAGTCCATAAAAGTCCTGTTCACAGACTGATTGCCAGAGATAGGACATGTCCACATCCAGTAAAAAGCTGTCTCCAGTCCACTCATGGACTATTCATTTGCGCACGCACATGTGAACAATTAAAAGAAAGAAAGAAAAAACTGTCTGGCTGCTGCAGTTCCTCGCTCTCCACTCAAACTCTCTCATCATTGTGTTAAATAAAAGACAAAAAAGGACATAAGCCCTGCTCACAGCCTATTTACCAGAGACAGGACGTGTAGATGAACTTGAACAATTCACTGGAAAAGATGATGTTATAATATCTGGACTAGAAACAAGGCATCGGACATATGCAAGGGTGGTGGATTCTGGTGGAACCAGTGGGGAGAATGCACCACCTGAAGAACGACAATCATTGGAACAGCAAGTTACAAACTTTTTATATCAAAAAGGTGTTGACATCCATCAAGACACGATATCAGACTGCTATACTGTTCCAACTAAAGATAGAAAAAATAAACTGTCTAACATTGTTATACGATTTACAAGCAGAAAATATAAAAATGAAGTATTAAGACAGGCAAAGAATTTGAAAGGAACGAGTGTCTACATAAATGAGCATCTAACAAAAAAAAAAAATGCAGATATTGCTAGGGAAGCAAGACTATTAAAAAAACAGAAGCACATTGTTGCTACATGGGTCTGGAATTGTAGGGTGTGGATTAGAGTAAAAGAAGGAACAAACGGTATACAAATCAAAAACATGGAGGACCTTACAAAATACAGACCTGAATAGACAATCAAATATGATGTCTGTTGGTAATTGGACCAACAAAAAAAATCTGATCAAACATGGAAACAGATGATAAAATATATGACATAGACACTAATACTGATGAAAGTATATTTGACTTAAAAACGATTGGTTGTGAGTATTATACGGTAGAACAGCTAAATAGTGAAAAAATTGCAGAAGATAACTTGTCACTCACACATATAAACAGTCGAAGCTTGTATTATAAAATGTCATAAATAAAAGATTATTTAAATCAGTTTAAAAATAGATTTAGTATTGTTGCAATCACTGAATCGTGGCTTAATGATGAGCTCATGGCTGATGTTCAAATGGAGGGATATGAGCTGTATTTTGTGAACAGAAGAGATAAAAGGGGCGGTGGTGTTGCTCTGTACATAAAGGCAGATCTGATATGTACAATTGTAGAAGAAATGACAACTGTGGATGATGTCATAGAAATTGTAACAGTGGAACGTGTACATGAAACATCTAAGAATATTCTAAATTCAGTTGTGTATACAGAGCACCAGACACTTGTGTTGTGAAATTTACAGATAGAACAATAGAGTTATTCCATCAAATAAAAAACAAAACGCTTTTTATATGTGGAGACTTTAACATTAACATAGAAAGCTCCAGTTGGCAAAGAATAAGTGATTTTGTGAATTCAATGTATAGTTTGGGGTTATTCCACTTGATAACAAAACCAACCAGAATCACATCGCAAAGTGCAACGGTAATCGACAATATATTTACAAATAGAACAGATTAAATTATCAGGAATGGGATCTTGATGACAGATGTTAGCGATCATTTACCAGTTTTTTCAATATTTAAATATAAAAATAGATACAAGAAAAAAACTGTTATAAACTTTAAAAGAGATAAGTCAGTAAAAGCCTTAGAGGCATTAAAATATGATCTTACAAATCAAAATTGGGAAGAGGTTTATGTCAGTGATGTTAATGTAGCATATAACTCATTTATGAAAATATTGATGAAATCATATAATAAAAACTAAATTAAAAATTAATAGAAATTATTAAGAAAAGAGTAAATAAACCATGGCTGACAAAGGGAATAAAAAATGCTTGTGCAAAGAAAAACTATTTATACAGGTGCTTTTTAAAAATGCAAACAAAGGAAACAGAACACAGATACAAAAAATATATAAAAAATAAACTATTGACAATAATTAGGAAACAAAAAAAGATTATTATAGTAAACAATTAAATAAGAGTAAAGATAACATGAGGGCAACATGGGGAATTATAAAAAGTGTGATTGAAAGTGATGGAGCGAAAGCAACTTTTCCAAATGACTTTGTCAAAGAAAATAAAGAGATATATGACATAAAAGAAGTGGCAAATGGGTTTAATGATTATTTTTCAAATGTAGGATCAGGTCTGGTGGGAAATAAACCAATAGTAGAAGATACATTACATACACTTGTAAATACGGTCAATAGTACACTCAACAAAAATATAAACACAACACTTTTGGTTTTGCTCCCATTTTGTATGAGATGAACTCAAAGATCTAAAACTTTTTCCACATACACAATATCACCATTTCCCTCAAATATTGTTCACAAACCAGTCTAAATCTGTGATAGTGAACACTTCTCCTTTGCTGAGATAATCCATCCCACCTCACAGGTGTGCCATACCAAGATGCTGATTAGACACCATGATTAGTGCACAGATGTGCCTTAGACTGTCCACAATAAAAGGCCACTCTGAAAGGTGCAGTTTTGTTTTATTGGGGGGAATACCAGTCAGTATCTGGTGTGACCACCATCTGCCTCATGCAGTGCAACACATCTCCTTCATATAGAGTTGATCAGGTTGTCAATTGTGGCCTGTGGAATGTTGGTCCACTCCTCTTCAATGGCTGTGCGAAGTTGCTGGATATTGGCAGGAACTGGTACATGCTGTCATATACGGCGGTCCAGAGCATCCCATACATGCTCAATGGGTGACATGTCCGGTGAGTATGCCGGCCATGCAAGAAGTGGGACATTTTCAGCTTCCAAGAATTGTGTACAGATCCTTGCAACATGGGGCCGTGCATTATCCTGCTGCAACATGAGGTGATGTTCTTGGATGTATGGCACAACAATGGGCCTCAGGATCTCGTCACGGTATCTCTGTGCATTCAAAATGCCATCAATAAAATGCACCTGTGTTCTTCGTCCATAACAGACGCCTGCCCATACCATAACCCCACCACCACCATGGGCCACTCGATCCACAACATTGACATCAGAAAACCGCTCACCCACACGACGCCACACACGCTGTCTGCCATCTGCCCTGGACAGTGTGAACCGGGATTCATCCGTGAAGAGAACACCTCTCCAACGTGCCAAACGCCAGCGAATGTGAGCATTTGCCCACTCAAGTCAGTTACGACGACGAACTGGAGTCAGGTCGAGACCCCTATAAGGACGACGAGCATGCAGATGAGCTTCCCTGAGACGGTTTCTGACAGTTTGTGCAGAAATTCTTTGGTTATGCAAACCGATTGTTTCAGCAGCTGTCCGAGTGGCTGGTCTCAGACGATCTTGGAGGTGAACATGCTGGATGTGGAGGTCCTGGGCTGGTGTGGTTACACGTGGTCTGCGGTTGTGAGGCTGGTTGGATGTACTGCCAAATTCTCTGAAATGCCTTTGGAGACGACTTATGGTAGAGAAATGAACATTCAGTACACGAGCAACAGCTCTGGTTGACATTCCTGCTGTCAGCATGCCAATTGCACGCTCCCTCAAATCTTGCGACTTGGCATTGTGCTGTGTGATAAAACTGCACCTTTCAGAGTGGCCTTTTATTGTGGACAGTCTAAGGCACACCTGTGCACTAATCATGGTGTCTAATCAGCATCTTGATATGGCACACCTGTGAGGTGGGATGGATTATCTCAGCAAAGGAGAAGTGCTCACTATCACAGATTTAGACTGGTTTGTGAACAATATTTGAGGGAAATGGTGATATTGTGTATGTGGAAAAAGTTTTAGATCTTTGAGTTCATCTCATACAAAATGGGAGCAAAACAAAAGTGTTGCATTTATATTTTTGTTGAGTATATTTTCCTGGACAATGTGGAAAAAGATGAAATAAGAAATATTGTAAAAAACTGTAAGCAAAAGATCAACTGAACATGAAGATTTAGACATGATGACTGTAAAAAGTTTTATAGAAACTGTTATTGAACCATTCACTTATATTTGCAATCTTTCTCTGTCAACAGGGATTTTTCCAGATGAAATGAAAATTGCCAAGGTAGTCCCATTATATAAAAATGGAGACAAACATAATTTCTCTCATTACAGGCCAGTATCATTGCTTCCACAGTTTTCTAAAATTATGGAAAAAGTTTTTGTGACAAGGTTGGATAAATTCATTGAGAAACATCATATTTTAAATAATGCTCAGTATGGATTCAGAACAAAACATTCGACAGCTATGGCAATTATGGAATTAATAGAGAAAATATCAACAACTATAGAAAATAAGGATTATTTTGTAAGTATTTTTATTGACTTGAAAAAGGCTTTTGATGTTATTGACCCCTCAAGATTGCTTCACAAGTTACAACAATATGGAATAAGAGGTATTGCACATCAGTGGGTAAAAAGCTACTTAGAAAACAGAAAACAGTTTGTTCAGATAAATAATACCAAATCAGAATTGTGTAATATTACTTATGGAGTACCACAAGGATCGGTACTTGGACCCAAACTGTTTATTTTGTATAGCAATGATTTTGTGAATGTATCTAATGTGCTTGGTCGCATTTTATTTGCTGATGATACAACGCTGTTTTACTCTGGATCAGATATACAGGAAGTAGCACAAGTGATAAATACAGAATTGGAAAAGGTTAAACATTGGTTTGATATAAACAGACTGTCACTAAACATTAATAAGACAAATTTCATATTGTTTAATGACAGAGCAAAAAAAAAAAATAATGTGTCATTACAAATAGATGGAATGGATATACAAAGGGTAAAAGAAACAAAATTTTTAGGAGTCATGATTGATGAAGATCTTACATGGAAGTCACAAATAAATTACATAAAAGGAAAAATTGCGAAAGCCATTGCTGTTTTGCATGAAGTAAAATATTCAATAAATAGACTTCCTGTTCCGGAGCACAGCGGTGTTCTGCTGTATCTGTTAGCTGTTTGAACTGAGCTGTTTGAGTTCTTTGAATTAACAGTCTTTTTCAAGACTTTTTTTTACTTTTTTTTACTTTTTCACCGTGCTCCAACGCCTAAGGAAGACCTCTAACGGTCGAAGCATCGCGACGGAGCTCTTTTATCAGCTGGCCTTCATCAGCGTTGGCAGGCTAACTAGCTTGCTAACGCTTTCGTTTTTATTTTTGTTTTATTTTTTAGCACTGTTGTCGTGCTGCTCCACAGCTTGCCTAGTGGATTTTTATTTTATTTTAGCACTGTTGTTGTGTGTTACCTGTGCTGCTCCACAGCCTGTTCAGTGGATTTTTATTTTATTTTTTAGCACTGTTGTCGTGTGTTACCTGTGCTGCTCCACAGCCTGTTCAGTGGATTTTTATTTTATTTTTTAGCACTGTTGTCGTGTGTTACCTGTGCTGCTCCACAGCCTGTTCAGTGGATTTTTATTTTATTTTTTAGCACTGTTGTCGTGTGTTACCTGTGCTGCTCCACAGCCTGTTCAGTGGATTTTTATTTTATTTTAGCGCTGTTGTCGTGCATTGCCTGTGCTGCTCCACAGCCTGTCCAGTGGATTTTTATTTTATTTTTAGCACTGTTGTCGTGCGTTACCTGTGCTGTTCCACAGCCTGTCCAGTGGATTTTTATTTTATTTTTTAGCACTGTTGTCGTGCGTTACCTGTGCTGTTCCACAGCCTGTCCAGTGGATTTTTATTTTATTTTTTACCACTGTTGTCGTGTGTTACCTGTGCTGCTCCACAGCCTGTTCAGTGGATTTTTGTTTTGTTTTTTGGCACTGTTGTCGTGCGTTACCTGTGCTGCTCCACAGCCTGTTCAGTGGATTTTTATTTTATTTTTTAGCACTGTTGTCGTGTGTTACCTGTGCTGCTCCACAGCCTGTTCAGTGGATTTTTATTTTATTTTTTAGCACTGTTGTCGTGTGTTACCTGTGCTGCTCCACAGCCTGTTCAGTGGATTTTTATTTTATTTTAGCGCTGTTGTCGTGCGTTGCCTGTGCTGCTCCACAGCCTGTCCAGTGGATTTTTATTTTATTTTTAGCACTGTTGTCGTGCGTTACCTGTGCTGCTCCACAGCCTGTTCAGTGGATTTTTATTTTATTTTTTAGCACTGTTGTCGTGCGTTACCTGTGCTGTTCCACAGCCTGTCCAGTGGATTTTTATTTTATTTTTTACCACTGTTGTCGTGTGTTACCTGCGCTGCTCCACAGCCTGTTCAGTGGATTTTTGTTTTGTTTTTTGGCACTGTTGTCGTGCGTTACCTGTGCTGCTCCACAGCCTGTCCAGTGGATTTTTATTTTATTTTTTGGCACTGTTGTCGTGCGTTACCTGTGCTGCTCCACAGCCTGTCCAGTGGATTTTGATTTTTTTTTTTTTTTTTTAGCACTGTTGTCGTGTGTTACCTGTGCTGCTCCACAGCCTGTCCAGTGGATTTTTATTTTATTTTTTGGCACTGTTGTCGTGTGTTACCTGCGCTGCTCCACAGCCTGTTCAGTGGATTTTTGTTTTGTTTTTTGGCACTGTTGTCGTGCGTTACCTGTGCTGCTCCACAGCCTGTCCAGTGGATTTTTATTTTATTTTTTGGCACTGTTGTCGTGCATTACCTGTGCTGCTCCACAGCCTGTCCAGTGGATTTTGATTTTTTTTTTTTTTTTTAGCACTGTTGTCGTGTGTTACCTGTGCTGCTCCACAGCCTGTCCAGTGGATTTTTATTTTATTTTTTACCACTGTTGTCGTGTGTTACCTGTGCTGCTCCACAGCCTGTCCAGTGGATTTTTATTTAGCGCTGTTGTCGTGCGTTACCTGTGCTGCTCCACAGCCTGTCCAGTGGATTTTTATTTTTATTTTATTTTATTTTTTAGCACTGTTGTTGTGCGTTACCTGTGCTGCTCCACAGCCTGTCTAGTGGATTTTTATTTTGTTTTAGCACTGTTGTCGTGCGTTACCTGTGCTGCTCCACAGCCTGTCCAGTGGATTTTGATTTAGCACTGTTGTCGTGCTTTACCTGTGCTGCTCCACAGCCTGTCTAGTGGATTTTTATTTTGTTTTAGCACTGTTGTCGTGCGTTACCTGTGCTGCTCCACAGCCTGTCCAGTGGATTTTGATTTAGCACTGTTGTCGTGCTTTACCTGTGCTGCTCCACAGCCTGTCCAGTGGATTTTTATTTTGTTTTAGCACTGTTGTCGTGCGTTGCCTGTGCTGCTCCACAGCCTGTCCAGTGGATTTTTATTTTTATTTTATTTTTTAGCACTGTTGTCGTGCGTTACCTGTGCTGCTCCACAGCCTGTCTAGTGGATTTTTATTTTGTTTTAGCACTGTTGTCGTGCGTTGCCTGTGCTGCTCCACAGCCTGTCCTGTGGATTTTTATTTTTATTTTATTTTATTTTTTAGCACTGTTGTTGTGCATTACCTGTGCTGCTCCACAGCCTGTCTAGTGGATTTTTATTTTATTTTAGCACTGTTGTCGTGCGTTACCTGTGCTGCTCCACAGCCTGTCTAGTGTCGGATTCCCTGTTTGGGAATCCGCTAGCTTAGCGTAGCTACTAGCTCTTAGCCGTTTTAGCATGGAGGCTTCTCCTGTCTCTCCCGTACTTTTCTGCTCTGGGTGTGAAATGTTTAGTTATTCCTCGGCCTCTTTTAGCAGTAACGGTACTTGTAATAAGTGCAGCTTATTCGTAGCTTTGGAGGCCAGGCTGGGCGAATTGGAGGCTTGGCTCCGCACCGTGGAAAATTCTACAGCTAGCCAGGCCCCTGTAGTCGGTGCGGACCAAGGTAGCTTAGCCGCCGTTAGTTCCCCCCTGGCAGACCCCGTGCAGTCGGGAAGGCAGGCTGACTGGGTGACTGTGAGGAGGAAGCGTAGCCCTAAACAGAAGCCCCGTGTACACCGTCAACCCGTTCACATCTCTAACCGTTTTTCCCCACTCGACGATACACTCGCCGAGGATCAAACTCTGGTTATTGGCGACTCTGTTTTGAGAAATGTGAAGTTAGCGACACCAGCAACCATTGTCAATTGTCTTCCGGGGGCCAGAGCAGGCGACATCGAAGGACATTTGAAATTGCTGGCTAAGGCTAAGCGTAAATTTGGTAAGATTGTAATTCACGTCGGCAGTAATGACACTCGGTTACGCCAATCGGAGGTCACTAAAATTAACATTGAATCGGTGTGTAACTTTGCAAAAACAATGTCGGACTCTGTTGTTTTCTCTGGGCCCCTCCCCAATCAGACCGGGAGTGACATGTTTAGCCGCATGTTCTCCTTGAATTGCTGGCTGTCTGAGTGGTGTCCAAAAAATGAGGTGGGCTTCATTGATAATTGGCAAAGCTTCTGGGGAAAACCTGGTCTTGTTAGGAGAGACGGCATCCATCCCACTTTAGAGGGAGCAGCTCTCATTTCTAGAAATCTGGCCAATTTTTTGGGATCCTCCAAACTGTGACTGTCTAGCGTTGGGACCAAGAGGCAGAGCTGTGGTCTTATACACCTCTCTGCAGCTTCTCTCCCCCTGCCATCCCCCTATTACCCCATCCCCGTAGAGACGGTGCCTGCTCCCAGACCACCAATAACTAGCAAAAATCTATTTAAGCATAAAAATTCAAAAAGAAAAAATAATATAGCACCTTCAATTGCACCACAGACTAAAACAGTTAAATGTGGTCTATTAAACATTAGGTCTCTTTCTTCTAAGTCCCTGTTGGTAAATGATATAATAATTGATCAACGTATTGATTTATTCTGCCTAACAGAAACTTGGTTACAGCAGGATGAATATGTTAGTTTAAATGAGTCAACACCCCCGAGTCACACTAACTGTCAGAATGCTCGTAGCACGGGCCGGGGCGGAGGATTAGCAGCAATCTTCCATTCCAGCTTATTAATTAAT
Organism: Thalassophryne amazonica; assembly: GCF_902500255.1. Taxonomy (NCBI): domain Eukaryota; kingdom Metazoa; phylum Chordata; class Actinopteri; order Batrachoidiformes; family Batrachoididae; genus Thalassophryne; species Thalassophryne amazonica. The sequence continues at coordinate 112,970,254 of NC_047103.1, read as the reverse complement.
CAAAAACCTGGACAGAGCTTTAATTCATTTGAAAGCTTGTCTCTTAGTCTTGTCCATCCAAATTGGAAGTCCCAAAAACCAGTTTTATTTGTTATTATCTATCGTCCACCTGGTCGTTACTGTGAGTTTCTCTGTGAATTTTCAGACCTTTTGTCTGACTTAGTGCTTAGCTCAGATAAGATAATTATAGTGGGCGATTTTAACATCCACACAGATGCTGAGAATGACAGCCTCAACACTGCATTTAATCTATTATTAGACTCTATCGGCTTTGCTCAAAAAGTAAATGAGTCCACCCACCACTTTAATCATATTTTAGATCTTGTTCTGACTTATGGTATGGAAATAGAAGACTTAACAGTATTCCCTGAAAACTCCCTTTTGTCTGATCATTTTTTAATAACATTTACATTTACCCTGATGGACTACCCTGCAGTGGGGAATAAGTTTCATTACACTAGAAGTCTTTCAGAAAGCGCTGTAACTAGGTTTAAGGATATGATTCCTTCTTTATGTTCTCTAATGTCATATACCAACACAGAGCAGAGTAGCTACCTAAACTCTGTAAGGGAGTTAGAGTATCTTGTCAATAGTTTTACATCCTCATTGAAGACAACTTTGGATGCTGTAGCTCCTCTGAAAAAGAGAGCTTTAAATCAGAAGTGTCTGACTCCGTGGTATAACTCACAAACTCGTAGCTTAAAGCTGATAACCCGTAAGTTGGAGAGGAAATGGCGTCTCACTAATTTAGAAGATCTTCACTTAGCCTGGAAAAAGAGTTTGTTGCTCTATAAGAAAGCCCTTCGTAAAGCTAGGACATCTTTCTACTCATCACTAATTGAAGAAAATAAGAACAACCCCAGGTTTCTTTTCAGCACTGTAGCCAGGCTGACAAAGAGTCAGAGCTCTATTGAGCTGAGTATTCCATTAACTTTAACTAGTAATGACTTCATGACTTTCTTTGCTAACAAAATTTTGACTATTAGAGAAAAAATTACTCATAACCATCCCAAAGACGTATCGTTATCTTTGGCTGCTTTCAGTGATGCCGGTATTTGGTTAGACTCTTTCTCTCCGATTGTTCTGTCTGAGTTATTTTCATTAGTTACTTCATCCAAACCATCAACATGCTTATTAGACCCCATTCCTGCCAGGCTGCTCAAGGAAGTCCTACCATTATTTAATGCTTCA